>NW_027272298.1:0-47769 GCF_040938485.1 Diadema antillarum | reverse complement strand
ATGCTTGAAAAATGATTCAGCAGCATAAGTTTTTGTTGTTGGTAATATTGATTTCATTGTTAATATATTGAATGGAACTCAAATAAAGAATATCATAAAACAAAAAAAAAAGTGTGCGTGTGGTGTGTGTTATTGATAAGTTTGATGGAAAGATGCTCCAGCGTGAGATGTCAGGATGGGACTAAGATTTTTTAGGGTTTTAAGAAGTTGACGAATCCATTTTTGTACTAATCCCTCTTTTTCTTTAGCTTTACAGTTATTCTTTTCTCGGTCTTTTTCTATGAAATATTTTGTGCAATGTTAACATTAGTCTTATTTCTGTTACTGTTGTATGTATCACGTAATGAATGTCACTGTGTTTATTTTGCATGTGGTCCTGCATACTGAGTGATTACCGTTCTGTTTGTAAGATTCATGCACTCTCCACATATGTCAGGAAACATTTTTTGAGGGTACATTCTTATATGACAATATATTTATTCTGAACTTTAAACTTTGAACTTTGATTGACGAAGAATTCCAGTTGACAAATCACATAATATCGTGCTGTTTCGTGATGAAAGTGGTACTGGTGAGTATAATTAACAAGGCATATATTGTATTCTGAATATCTTTATTTTCACAGTCCAAACCGCAGCATTTTTCGTGTTTCCTTGGTCTGTTGAAGACGGTCGTCGTGGTGGTGATATTGACAGGCAAGGAAATGCTTCCATTCTCAGTACGGAAATATGAAAACTGAATACATTATAGGATATTCAGATATTTTTTTCTCCATTCTGTAAACTAATTACGTATATTTAAATAGGTTTCATGGGCTGCCACGTTTTCAAGCATCCACTTATAGTGAGAGTCCTTCTTCTGCATAATATATTAGGTAATTGTTTGTCAATCTGGTAAAACAATATATTTTGGTAATGGAGTTGATAAATACATTTTTTCCTTCTTTGAATTATGTACGATGAAATTTATATATTGATGTTTTCAAAAATATTACGTAAAGAATTCTGATTCATGCATGAAATTATGTTGAAGAAGACATAAGTCAGTCAAAACAAAAACAATCAAATCAAATCAATAGTCTCGTAGTATGTTTCGACTTATCTGTCATTTACGCATGATTCTGCATCAAATCTTATTATGGTGTTACTGAAAGTAATTTGACAGTGATGCACGAATAAATAATGATATCTTGGGCCCGGTATCACCTACAAGAAGTAGTTATGATTATGATATTATTGATATTATTACTCGTTGAAATGATAATACTTCTGGCACTGAAAAGAATTATATATTATTGGTTAAGGTGAAAAATCAGCTTTCTTTTTTTAAGAAATATTTAGAAACCACTTTATTAAATGTTAAGAAGCCTCCCATTTTACACTGTTTTAAGAGAAATTTTAAGATTATTTGATGAAAATCGGTTTTGAAAAGGATGAGATATCCAAAAACATAGTAAAACAATGGGTTCCTAATAAAAAAGTGTGTCCCACCTTTTAATAGGATTGCTTTGTTTTCAAAGCAATTTCAAAACCGCTTTTAATCCAACAAGCTTTGAATTCCTCTTAAAAATGTATGATCTTTCATATTTCATTTGAGGTTTCTCAATATTGCAAAAATCATTACCAAAAAAAAAATTCTAACCTCGAATTCTATCTCAACAAATACTGTACCATCCCTTAAGAGGAAGAGTCGTGGAACGGCGCTTAATGATTTCGATATCTCTATATTACCCGACAGTGGTACATGTACTGTGTGGGTGTCTGTGTACGTGGACTCCAAACAATTTTCCCGCTAATTAATTCTATGTATCGATTTAATGAGTTATCTTTCCTTATATTTTAATTGCCTTGCACAAGTTCGAAGAACCTGTCAATGCTATATAGGTTACAAATTAATATAGGAGGAAAGGTCGTATTAAAATACCTCAATGATGTTTTTTCTTACCTTTGTTACAAAGGTCCGCGGATACTGACAATTACTTGCAACTGTTTTTCTCTTTCTTTCTTTTTCATGTCTCTCCTTTGTTTCTCATTTATCTGCATATTTGACATCTTCAGCTTGTCTAAATCCTTGCCTAACATCAGGCATGATGTGGAAAAGCTCATCATCAACTGCACGGCTTCGCCAAGGAAACCTAATCCCGATATCAGGCGTCCTGGATCTCGGCATCAAGAACCCTTGTCAGAATATCACTGGAAAGAACGGAGAGGTCATAGAAACCTTTCCACACGAGATTCGTCCACCTAAAGACATTCCCGGCATACAGCGACATATTGCATGCTTTCCCGCAGATTTTGTGGGTACGGTGAAAAAAAGAAGAAAGCCTCTCAATTTTCTATTTCGAAATCAACCAACAATGTCATTAGTGGATTTTGACGTTGGCTGCCATACTGTAAGAAGGTGTCTCGGAACTGCACTTGCCATTCAAAAGTCTTGGATGCAAAGGTGCTTGAAACCAAATTGGTTTCTCAAGTAGTATATGGCAATTCCTTATCAATCCCGTCTCATTCAGTTGGATGGAATTTACTGTCAAAACATTGGTTAAGAAAAAAGCTTTAAAATAAAGTTCATCCCAGAGCCAGGAGAACACATTGAAATCACTTTCAACATTATCGCTTTTGCTCTTCATCTGTGTTGCTCCTCAGTACGTCTAGATGACATTTTTTTTTTGACATGTTAAAACCTGTATTATTCGGATTAGATTCTCAAGACAGTAACATTAAGCTATTTATCCTTGCAGTCAAGCGGAACATATAAGAATATCTATAATTCTGTTACATTTTCGACTTTTAAATTCAATGTTTTTCAGCTCTAGGTCGCACTACGCGAAACTATTCAAGATTCACATGCAATTGACATTGCAGAGCAAACACTCAAGTATCCAACAGCACTCACTTTCCAAACAAAATGTAAAAGAACGAAACACTCTATGATCCAACTCTCATTCCTCTCCGACATACCTGTGCTCCTAACTATTCTGAATGAAAAAAAAAATGAACTGTGTGTGCAATATACAACATTGAATTCTCTGACCAAACATTTCTGAAATTATTAGGATAACTAAGACCTGTACATACTACTTTTCAAATATATTACCTATTTGGTGGTTTGTATAGCTGAGCATTTAGTCCGTTAAAGGCTCTTACTATTTGAAAGCGTGTAAATCTATTCGGTTCTAGGATGAGGATCTTTTTATGGGCCATTGAAACCCAGAGCCAATATTCTGCTTCCAGTGTAAACTGTATGCCTGTGCGTTTTTGTTTTTTTTTTATTATGTACGTGTACAATGTATGTGCAATATACAACATTGAATTATCTGACCACATATTTCTAAAATTATTAGGATAACTGAGAGCCGTACATGCTACTTTTCCAAAATGCTACCAATTTGGTGATTTATATAGCTGAGCATTTCTTGTATTTAAGGCCTCTTCATATTATTTGAACGCATGTAAATCTATTCGGTCTTCAGATGAGGATCTTTTTATGGGCCATTGAAACCCAGAGCCAATATTCTGCTTTCATTCTAAACTGTATGCTTTTGCGTTTGTTTTTTCATGTAAGTTCCGTTGATTTTTTCTTGTTTGTTGGTAAGATAATCTATTCTAATGATAATCTGAATTTCTCAATTTACAGATATTGATGAATGTGAAAGCAATCCTTGTCTGAACGGAGGAACGTGTCAAGACGCTGTCAATATGTACTCGTGTCTGTGTTTACCGGGTTATAACGGGTCGAACTGCCAAACAGGTAGGCTAGGATTAGGTATTCTAGAGTTACCTAGATATAGCGAATTGCAATCTGCTGATGCATTTTATAATAAAAAAAAAACACGTTTGTCTTTCCTAATATTTCTTACATTCTTTGGAAAACTAAGACCCATACACACTACTTCACTAATATGCTACCTGTATGTGGTTTGTATAGGTGAGCATGTATTACGTTATAGGCTTTTACTATTTGAAAGCGTGTAAATCTATTCGGTTCTAAGATGAGAATCTTTTTATGAGCCATTGAAACTCAGGGCAATTATTCTGCTTTTGCGTTTCAGTTTTGGCATGTACGTTTCATTGACTTTTTCCTTATTTATTCATAAGATGACATGTTTAATATTCTAATCATAATCCGATTTTCTCCATTTACAGATATTGATGAATGTGTTAGCAATCCTTGTCTGAACGGAGGAACTTGTCAGGACGATGTCAATATGTACTCGTGTTTGTGTTTACCCGGTTATAACGGGTCGAGCTGTCAAACAGGTGAGCTAGGATTATGCAGGAACGTCGCAGTGTTTTCAAAAGTGTGGGGCCCACTTCCGGGTTTCATGAGCTAACAAAGTGATGACACCTTATGTATTCCTTTGTATGGTGCACAAAAAGTGTGGGGGCCCGAGCCCCCACGGCCCCCACGGCTGCGCCGGCCCTGTTATGTACAACGCTTGTAATTTAGAGTAGCGAATAGGAATCTGCTGCTGAATTTGATAATGAAGCTAAACCTTTTGTTAATAACCACATAATTGATCAGTGTTTAATAGTAGCCATGACAAAAAATCGCGGGCGCACACACTCGCGCAGGATTCGAACCTAAGACCTCCTGATCTCCGGACAGGCGTCATCACCACCTGACCAGTGAGCCTCCGCCCGACAGCAAGTGTCGGTTCCAATCCTCATAGCATGTATCGGGCACCGCGTAATTTATAGGAAAAGGTTGAAAATCAAAACGATAAGAGTGCTATTTACCCGAAATTGGGAACAATGCTTGTAAATCTACCCGCCTTTGATTAAGTATGTTTTTTTTCTTCGTTTAATGAAATTCGATTATTTCGATTTTATTCATTCAGAGATTATGATAGTTGGGGTCGAGACATATTTCTCTGTTCTTACTTTTTTTTTTTTGTGCGTAACAATGGACATAAATTATGAGAGCATGTAATTCAAAGAGGAATTAAAAAATTATTTGATGAAAATTGGTTTTGAAGTATCTGAAATATCAAAAACAGATCGAACGTAATAAAGGGTGGCACCTATCTTTTATTACTATTCCTTTGTATTACTTTTTTCTTTATATCTCAGCCATTCAAAAACCGATTTTAAATGCCTCTTTTAATGTATGCTCTGTTCTTTATCATGAGTGGTATCTATATCATGAGTGGCATCTCCAGAAAGTTAAAAGCCCAATGCTCATATCTATCAATACTATACATATCTTTCAATCTTAGAACGCGATAATGCTCTTCTGCTTTTCAGCAGACGATATTTGTAACTCTTCACTCATAACCGGCATATTTCTAAACGATTGCAAAATAACACATTGTATGATTTTTTTTTTCTTTTTAACGCTAAATGACGTACTGAACCACGACCAAATTATGGTCTATTACAGTAAGTTATGTGCATGTACATTCGGGGAGATGCAGGAGAGTTGAGCCACTCCCTGAAACTTGGTTAGAGTTTACAGATGCAGCACGTTTGCCCTCTGTTGGCAGTGCTTAACATTACTGTCACTTTAGCACAAGCAAGCAGAGGTGGTACAGCAACGCAAAGACACACGTCATAAAAAAACAAAACAAAACCAAAAGACAGCAGAAAAATGAACTGATGCGTTTCAGGTATTACCTTTTCTATTACTCACATGACAACAAATGGTTAGTCAGTGAGTTATGTGGACTCTAGGTCACATTGTTACATCTTTGATAAATTTAATGGATTTTTTATTTTCTGGTTTTGATACGCGTAAGGAAAGTTGAAAATGGCCACGTTAAGAAGAGTTTAGCAATGCAGTCTATTAATCAAATTCATGAAATGCTTCCTTCGACATGTTTTCATGCAACAAATTGCCCTTCTTCGACGTAAATAAGCACTCAATTGATCAGTGTTTAATGGTAGCCAAAAGTAGCCTATAACGTGGCGCCCCCTGCATGCTATAAGGATCAGAACCCAAATTTGCTGTCGGGCAAAAGCTCATTGGGCTAGTAGAGATGACGCCTGTCCGGTGATCAGGAGGCGTATGTTAGAATCCTGCTCGAGTGTGTGCGCCCATGGGTTTTGTGTATGTGTGTGTGTGTGTGTGTGTGTGTGTGTGTGTGTGTGTGTGTGTGTGTGTGTGTGTGTGTCTGTGTGTGTGTGTTGGTTACTATTAAACACTGATCAATTGAGTGCGTATTTACGTCGGTGTAGGGAAATTTGTCAATCAGTTGCATAAAAACATCTCGAGGAAAGAATTTCATGAAAATGAAAAAAAAAGTTACCTGCGCGCGCGCGCGCGCGTGTGTGTGTGTGTGTGTGTGTACTTTAGATAATGGCTGTCTACTTGCAAAAAAGTTCATCTGAGAGCCAGAAGAACACATTGAATATCATTCTTAACATTATAGATTTTCCTCTTCATCTGTGTTGCTTCTCAGTACGTCTAGATGACATTTTTTTTTTTATTTGGCATGTTACAACCTGTATTATTCGGATTAGATTCTCAAGAGAGGAACATTAAACCATTTCTCCCTTGGAGTCACGTGGAACATATAAGAATGTTTATAATCTTAGTACAATTTTCGTCTTTCAAAATCAGTATTTTTCAGAACCAAGTCTCAAGTTAAATATGATATGTATATATATATAATATATATATATTATAAGAAAAGATAAAGCACTTCATAATCATACTCTAATTCCTTTCCGATATACCTGTGCTCCTAACTATTCTGATTGAAAGGGAAAAATATAAAATGTATTTGCAATCTGATACCACATCAAATTATCTGACCAAATATTTCTTATATCATTATGATAACTAAGGCCAATACATAGTACTTTACTAATATGCTAGCTCTTTGGTGGTTTGTTTAACTGAACATGCATTACATTATAGTCGTTTACTATTTGAAAGCGTGTAAGTCTATTCGCTTCTAAGATGAGAATCTTTTTATAACCCATTGAAAATCACAGCCAATATTCTGCTTTCCGTTTAAACTGTATGCTTTTGGCGTTTTAGTTTTTGCATGTACGTTCTGTTGACTTTTTGTTTATATTCTAATCATAATCTGCTTTTCTTAATTTACAGATATTGATGAATGTGATAGCAATCCTTGTCTGAACGGAGGAACGTGTCAGGACGATGTCAATATGTACTCCTGTCTGTGTTTACCGGGTTATAACGGGTCGAACTGCCAAACAGGTGAGCTAGGATTAGATATTTTAGAGTAGCGATATTAGACCCTCTGAAGAGCCCACTAATGTCAAAATCGCCCACTAATATCAAAACAACCACTAATGTCATAACACGTCGACGACAAATGTCAAAATTTCCATTTTTACTGCAATTGTCATAACACGTCGACGACAAATGTCAAAATTTCCAAATTTACTGCAATGTCATGACGCGTCACAAGGGCCGATCCAGGAATTCCATAAAGGGGAGGCGCCTTTACAAAGTCAAAGGCTGGCGCGACCCTCCCCCTCCCCATTTTCTGCTTTTTATTTCTGTTGTGTTGACGAAATAAAGAGAGGGGCACTAAAGGGGGATGCGCCCCCTCTCAACCCGCGATTGCGTCAACCACAAGTCAAAATCGGGGATTAACCACAAATGTCATAACACGTCGACCACAATGTCATAACGCGTCACAGGGGTGGATCTAGGAATTCCGTAAAGGGGGGGGGGGGGGGGGGGCGCCTTTGCAAAATCAAAGGCTGGCACGACCCCCCCCCCCCCCATTTTCTTATTTATGTTTCTGTTGGTTTAACCTAATAAAGTGAGGGTGTACCAGAGGGGGATGCGCCTCCTCTCGATCCATCATAGTCTGGGCTCCGTCCCCTTTTCCTTGGTGCGATAAACCAAAACAGGGCGCAAATTTTCTGATTGCGATTAGTCTGGTTTCCAGACCCTTTGCCAACTGGTCGCCGCCTTTATTTCGACGTTGAGGGCGTCAATATCATGAATAGCGAAATAGTATGGGCAGAGGATCTGGAAGCCAGACTAGATTGCGATAATCGAGAGACTGCGCGCCCAACGAAAAGGGGTCCGGGAAGAAAGTTGCATAAGTGAGGTTCACACCTAGATCCCTTTACCTTAAGGTTTTCAAAACCTCGAGGTTTTGTAAACTACGAGGCACTAAACTCCAAGTTTGCGTATATGTAGACGCATGTAGTTTTGAAAACCACGACAAAACCTTAAGGCGAAGACACCACGACAACACCATAAGATTTCTTAGGGTGTTGTCGTGGTTTCGTCGTGGTTTTGGGAAGGCCCCCCACAGAGCGCTTAAACTATGACAGATGTGAACGGAGTTGTTAACCACGACGCTCATTTTTTTTTCCACAATAGCGCGCAACCCTATGTGCGAACTAGGCGCCCTTTATTTTCTATCGTAGTTAGCTTTACCTCGAGGTTTTGCTAACTGCATGTAGGTATGAACGGCATCGAAGTTTTGTCGTGGTTAGGGGAAGGAATTTTTTCGTAGTTAAAGTATAACTACAAGTTTTTGGATAGGTGTAGACATGGCTAATGTCGTCTCACCTTCCATCTTCTTTGCAAAAGATCATCCTGCGCCATGTGAGGGTTGCATACAAAACGATACTTGTTGCTGGGTGTGTGTCGGTCAATACACCATAGCCACGACTGCGCTGGAGCGCGTTTGGTTTTTAAGTCAATCCTTAAATATTTGGATTGTCTATGCGCCTCTTACACATTTTATTAAGACCATGAAAATGCGCTAATAAATGATTCTTTTATGTAGATGGCGAAATCATAAATCAGATTAAAAAGAAAAAGAAAAGTCTCTTAAGTTATGTTCAGACGGGAGTCCTTAACCTCGAGGTTAGGAAACCTCGAAGACACACTCGTAGTCAGCAAACCTCGAGGTTTGCTCAATGTTTCGAGCCACGAGAAATCTTATGGTTAGCGCACTAACCAAACCATGAGCCGCGGGGGGTTCCCACTCGTAGTTAAGCACCGTGTGGACACAAAAAAAACAACAAACTCGAAGTTAAGAGTGACCTCGCCGCGAACTCCAGCCCCTACAATTTCTCTCTGCTTCCGGGTCAACCTCCCACAAGTATAAATACACCACAAATACACTACACGTGCGTGCGAGGTGAAAAACCTATGACGCACATCACAACATCATCTTTTCTTCCCATGAGCTTGATCTCTGAAACTGAACACGTCGAACTCGCTACTGTATTCTATTTTCTTCTCCGACGCTAAAAAAATTGTTTTCGACAAATATTTTCATAAAGCCATAAAGTCATCAGTGCAGTGCTATCTCTGCATACCGAAGCTGGTGCCGCCGGTGGAAAAAAGGGTACCGGTAAGCGAGTCCGACAGGGTTGGACTAAAGAAGAAATAGACGCATAAGCTTGTTAGCAGTATGGGCTGAAACTTCCGGTTTTGTGGTTTTAACATCGAGTGGTACTCACTCGTATACGGGGGGCAGAAGCTTAACCTCGAGGTTTCGTAACCTCGAGGTTAAGATTCGTCGTGTGGACACACGTCGTAGTTAGGGGGCAAGAGCTAAACCTCGAGGTTTCCTAACCTCGAGGTTAGGGCCTGCCATCTGAACGTAACTATTTTTACGACTTTCAGTCAGATTTTGACTGAACGCGATAAATCATTCGCTCTGACAGTCTGTTTATCAGTCTGTTTATCAGTCTCAGTAAATGGAATTCTATGACTTCGTATGTGATCTATATTAATGACATGTAGATTATGATATACCTCACACATTGGTTTCCGATCATTCAATTCTTCTGAAGAAAAGTACAGTACCTTTTTTCTTCGGTCTAAAATGAACACATATAGTTGAATTTACTGCTGAATTTGGATTAGACTAGTCATCCACTGTATAGGTTTTATACAGTTCAGTACCTTTCTCCCAACACCCTGCAGATCTGTCAGGGAGGTGAGTCTCACCATGGAGGTACACGTACTCTAGAGTGCAGTACTGCATGCATGCATTGCATAATAATACATGTATGTACCCGGTATACTAGTTTAGTTTGGCCATGAAGCTACAACATTTGGCCATGGAGCTACACAAACGAAATAGCTCCAAGGTTTGGCAATCTACGATTGCTAATCTCTAGTGTTTTCCCTCTCATGTTTTTTTTTTTTTTCAACTCTGTACAAAGAAATAGGGCCCAACAGTAGCCATGACTGTTCGTATCATTTTTAGACATGTTCTTGATTTTGCGATCTTGTTTGTATCAACAGGATTGGGTAAGAGAGAGGTATTTCAATCGGCTACACCAAGTGTCCAAGTGAATCCATAAACACTTTGAAGATCGAGGCACTGATTCTATATCAAATTGATATTACACGTACAAAGTTGTATATGCAAATTGACTGGGTAAGCCTTAACTGCGACCAGCCCCAACGTGCCGCATAGCGGCGCGGTCTCCGGGGCTAGGTAGGCCCGTACTTCGACTGCAGTCGACTGTGTATGTTGTACTTGTTTGCCAATCCTATAATATAATAATATAATCATTATATTATAATGAAGCCTTGAACTTCTGGAATCCCTTTTTTTAAACCAAGTATAAACGTAAAGTAGGTTTACAATTGGGTTTTATGTCTGGAGAACAATAATTCACAACAGCATAGGGCCTAAATACCGCGCAATTTCAAATAAAAACATCCACAAATCTTTCTGAGTGTGGCTCTGACAATGACATTAAGTGATTTCATCGATGAAATAATGTAGCCATCAAACTGAAAGCTTCTTGCGAATAGTGTGCTATGAAGACAGTATAACAGGTTAGAACACGCTTTGATTACGCGAGCATAAAGGTTTACCGCGTTGAGCTTCACAAGGAATGTTATTGTATCAGTTTTGATTTAAAAAAAAATAAGCTGGTATTTCTTCAGACCTAATTTACCAAAGGATGATAAAATGACGTGTTTGGAGAATTTACGTGGCAAACCTTTTGCACGCTGTCTACTCAGTATACGGTTCGTTAATCCAAAAATTGAATAGGATTTGTTTTCCCGAAGCTTCGTTAAGCTGAAAATAAAAGAAACGTCATTATTTTGAAGGTTTGATAGCCCCCCCCCCCCAAAAAAAAAAAAAAAAAAGTGAAATAAGGGTTCGTATATCCAAAAATGGAAAAAATTGCATACTTATAACAAATCTTCGGAATTACTAGGCAATTTTTGTTTTAAACTAACGAACCATCGGGATTGCAAGTTTTTTTTTCTGTTTTTCTTTTACGGACTATACAAACGAACATTCGGAAGAACAATCCTTTAGTATTTTAAACGAACCTTATTTCATTTTGGATTACCGAACTATCGTAATAATAAACAATGGGAAAATGTACCTTCAGAATATAAACTGTCACCAAAAATAAGAAATTTTCTGAGTCCAGAATTATTTAGCATTTAACAATCCCAGCGGATATTATACAATTCTGATATTCACGGTGCATTCATGATGATGGCATGTAACCATCAGGAGGAAAACTATAATCATCAAGAAGGCGAGAGAACCTCTTTGATATAACTGGCAAACTCCACAACACCATGCTGAAGGGAATAGTGTGATATAAATTAGACACTTGCTTATGAATATATCGTGGTGCAAAATGAATTTGTCCATTATTCATGAAACTTTATGATACCACAGTTTCCGGGGTTCACCCCTATATAGAACAATACGTATCACACATGATAACAAAGGTATACACTCCTATAAAGTTTATCTAGCTCCCCTAGATTTTTAATCCTTCATTGTTGGATGATAATTAAAGATGTTCATTAACAGAATGATTAAAGGAGAAATATCTGGTATTTCCGATTAAACATATTAGTATGTTACCGTTAAGACGGCTTGAAATATGTCATGCCCCACACTGCGCATCATTAATTTTTATATTAAATATGTTCAATGTGTATATGCAATTTTATAATAGCTGGGCTCGAAAGTTATATCATCTGTGATGTCTAAATATTTTCTAAACCAGGTACTTCAGGGTATTGCTTTCCAATAGGTGATCTTCAACCATACAGACAAGAGAAAGTCCACCCCCATTACAGAAAAGAGAGAGAGAGAAGAAAAATGCATGTCTTTTCAACAGTATGGCTTTGCGGGACGTAATTTGCCAGAGTTATCTTAATCACTTTTCCCCATTGTCTGCGTGTATCAATGAGAATGACCTATTTTGTATTTCCTACTGCGTTTACATTGGTGAGCACTCATGAAAAAAGTGTTCACTTTCAGAAGTCATAAGACAATTTGAGTCACTGTGTACCTGCGTCTGTGAAGCATTCTGCTTCTGATGTATCATTACAATGTCATGCTGTATCATCATCCTTCGACCAACGCTTAACTTTCTACCATGTGCCATGGTAGACACCCTCTGTCTGCCACATTATTCTGAGACACCAAAGTTGTCATGCTTTGAGAAAACATTCTGTTTTTCAAATCTATGTTACGTCTACAGATTTCTGTTAAGCTGGACACATAGTGAGTAAGATGTAGAGAAAATGCCAAGCTTTGCTTTGATGTAACTTGTATGACAAATCTATGATTGTTTTTCTTTCAAATGACTAGTAGCTAAATTACTGAAAAGTCATGATTTTTGCACACAAAACAGTGAGAGAAACTTAGAATTCACACGCAAATCCAGTAAGGAACACCGTTGATAGTCAATCACAACATAAAATGCAAACTATATGTGAGAGGAACGGAAGCGCACATACAGAGTTAATGTATCATTTCAATTTTGTTTCCTTTTGTTTTGTTTTGCTTTACTGCTATAGGTTAGCACTAACACCTTTTCAGGGAAAATAGATGTGTGTAACCCTCCTGTAACTTCAAAATCCATTCAGTTAATAAAATTAAAAGAATTTGCAAATTGTTATCGCCACGTATCAGCACATGCCGTGTGAACATAAGAGCGGGTATCGTTGTGATGGTTACTATTGTTCGCAATATTCCAAAGTGTGCTATTTACAAGTACATGTATACAAACCATTGTTTTAAGTTTCGGCTGATGAACAAAATATTATCATCAGAAAAGAAAAAATAGTGAGCGTTAGTTTATTTTCGGATAAACGAACCTTCGGAATAACAGACATAATTACACTTTCTGATTAAAGAACCTTTGGAAGAACGTACCATTTCAACCAGCCCCATATTTCCGGATTAACGCACATCTAGGTAGGCCCTATACAAGACATTTAAGTGAATACTCGATAGTACACAGCAAAATCACGAACCTCGAGAATAACGAACCTTCGGAATAACGAACCTTATTACTGACATTCTCTTATGACATTAGAGGGTCAAACAATATTATTAATGAATGATAAGACTACAAAAAGGACTTAAACATTCAACGGAATACAATATTCTGCAGACCTCATACACAACATTTGTGACTCTTGAAAACGGACCATTCACCCGGCATGTTTAGTATTACGTAACTCAAAAGATAACTCTCTCCGTGTTCACATTAGTGTAGATTTCTCCTGCCAGAGTTACTATGCGGAGTTACTATTTTCATTGTGTGTATCATTGTTATTAAAATTGTCGTTACCGTCACACATTTACACCAATGAGTGTAATTTAACTATTTCAAGTGATGTGCAAAGATGAATTAGATGATAAAACAAAATATAAAAAAGCAAAAAATGGAATAATGTTGCTTTTTAATATGTTTAGATGAAGTAGTTTGACTATGAAAGATGTTGTTATGAATACATTCCCTCAGAGCGTTTGTATTAGTTTATAAATGGATGAATCCTGCGAGTTATGTTGGCCAGGGAGTGAGTTTTCGTAACATATACGTTTCACACCTGCACTTTTCCATGGAAATAAGATGATAAAGTTACTTTGGTTCTATAGTGAGATATGGGAGGAATTCCTTCCAGTTGAGCTATAATGCTGTCATAATCCTTGAGGAGAAATCTCATAGCATGGTATAACGTATGTTTCGTTGCATCTTAAAATACCTAATGGTATTCGTCAAGGGAAGGCTCATTCACCCGAACAGAAGTTGTGAATAGACAACTGAATGGCAACCAATATCGATTTTTAAATACCTGATATAAATAACATAACATACTGAATTTGCTTGATGAAATATGTCTTCTGAAGAGGAAGAATTAGTGTTTTGTTTTATTTTACAAAAACAACATGTTTTATATCATGGGACTTTTTTGTAAAGATTAACGATTTTGATTGTTTATTTTTAGGATGATTTATAAGCTTAACAAAAATATCTCCCGTCTGTGTTATAGTTGACTCGATCTATATAAAAAACAAAACAAAACAAAACACGAAACTCTTCGTTATCCTACCCCGCAGTCCAATGAATTTCACTTGCCTGTGATGACCATGACTATTTTTTTTTTAATTCCTATCTACAGGCTTTCAAAAATAGACATCTATCTTGGCACGATCGACTACTTGAATCTGGTTCCTGCATTTGATATTTTGTAATAGTATTTTTTTTTTCTTGTCTGGTTATCTTTGATATAGTTGCTTTACCAAAATATGACACAGGATTATCTATTGGAATATTGATCAAACTCATGTGACATAATTATATGAAAATCACGTATTTGAGCGGATATAGTGGGATTTACCCTTTTACGGATGTCATTCTGTTATTCTCGGAGGAATCGATCTAAAATAAAGTCTGTAATCTGCAATAAACCTAATGTCCAGTGAAACATTTTTTTCATCGGAGCTCCCCTATTTGAAGGCTACGTTTCATGAAAAGACGTTTCGCTCATAAGACATACAGACTTGATGATATGTAATTTACTTCTCTTGTATAAATAATATAGCTACACAAAAATGAGAGTCTTTGGTGTTTCCGAGATTTTATGTAAAGACTTTTATTTGATGACTTCATGAAATCATGGAATGGACAGCTTGTCGCTCATCATGCATAAAGAAAGCACGTAACATAATGTAGTATGATGAACTGGCGGTCGAAGTATTAGTGCACAGCATAAGGCTCAACTAGGGAGGTGTAGTGGCACCTCCCTGGCTCGACTTTAGAACAAAACCCCCTATTTTGGTGGACAAATGACTTACAGTAATGTGTAGTGGAGGTGGGCAGCACTACCACACACCTCCCTGCACACACTACCAGCGGGAGTGCGAGCAACTGGCATTCTCATTAAACAGTAAAATTGTCTGATTGACTGCGAGTCATGAATATTCATGTCCACTCTAGCATGAACTCGTGACCCTGCTCGATCCGGCGAAAGTATTTAACCGGACTCTTTTTTCTCGGGTATCGCAGTTCTCGGCGTATATCGCAATCCTCAGGTGTCACGCCCTCATACGGCTTGTCGCGTGCACTGAATCACGGCTACGAGTAAAAAGAGTCCAGAAGCTAGACTAGATCCATCATTGCGTCAACCACAAATGGAAAAACTCATTGCTTACATTACAGGGGTGGATCCAGGAATTCTGTAAAGGGGAGGGGCGCCTTTACAAAATCAAAGGCTGGCGCGACCCCCCCCCCCTCAGTTTCTTCTTTTTATTTCTCTTGTCTTGACGAAATAAAGAGAGGGGCACTAAAGGGGGATGCGCCCCCTCTCAATCCGCGACTGCGTCAACCGCACAATGTCAAAATTGGGGATTAACCACAAATGTCATAACAGGTCGACCACAAAGGTCATAACGCGTCACAGGGGCGTATCCAGGAATTCCGTGAAGGGGAGGCGCCTTTACAAAATCAAAGGCTCGCGCGACACCATCCCATTTTCTTCTTTTCATTTTCTCTTGTTTTAACAAAATCTAGAGAGGGGCACCATGGGGGATGCGCCCCCCTCTCGATCCATGATTGCGTCAACCACAAATGACCAAACCCATTGCTTGCATTACAGGGGCGTACCCAGGAATTCTGTGAAGGGGAGGCGTCTTTACAAAATCAAAGGCTCACGCGACACCACGCCATTTTCTTCTTTTCATTTTCTTTTGTTTTGGCAAAATATAGAAAGGGGGCAACATGGGGGATGCGCAACCACTCAATCCATGATTGCGTCAACCACAAACGACCAAATTCATTGCTTGCATTACAGGGGCGGATCCAGGAATTTCGTAAAGGGGAGGCATCTTTACAAAGTCAAAGGCTGGCGCAACCCTCCTCCCTCCGCCATTTTCTTATTTATATTTCTGTTGTGTTGATAAAATAAACAGAGAGGGCACTAAAGGGGGATGCGCCCCCTCTCAATCCGCGATTGCGTCAACCTCAAATGTCAAAATCGGGGATTAACCACAAATGTCATAACACGTCGACCACAAAGGTCATAACGCGTCACTGGGGCGTACCCAGGAATTCCGTTAAGGGGAGGCGCCTTTACAAAATCAAAGGCTCGCGCGACACCATCCCATTTTCTTCTTTTCATTTTCTCTTGTTTTAACAAAATGTAGAGAGGGGGAACCAAAGGGGATGCACCCCCTCTCTATCCATGATTGCTTCAACCACAAATGACCAAACTCATTCTTGCTTGCATTGCAGAGGCGTATCCAGGAATTTCATAAAGGGGAGGCGTCTTTACAAAGTCAAAGGCTGTCGCGACCCTCCTCCCTCCCCTATTTTCTTCTGGGCGGTCGGTCGGTCGGTCGGTCTGTTGCAAAATCTTTCATCGCGAACTCCTACAGTTTTGAAGTAATTTAAATGAAACTTAAGGTAAATGAAAATATTGAGGTATAGATGTGCAAGACATGTTTTTTGTGTTTGTCGGACAATGCGTTACCATGGTAACCATAGTTTTAGCAAAACCTTGTGGATTGAATAACTTCCATAATATTTAAGCGATCAATTTCAAAATTGGCATCTATGATCTAAAAATAAGATAATCGGGGGGGGGGGTGGGGGAGGGGGTCGCGCCAGCCTTTTATTCTTTAAAGGCGCCCATCCCATTTAAGGAATTCCTGGATCCACCCTTGTGACGCGTTATGACATTTGCAGTTAGTTTGAAAATTTTGACATGTGGTCGACGTGTTATGACATTTATGGTTAATCTCCGATTTTGACATTTGCGGTTGACGCAATCGCGGATTGAGAGGGGGCGCATCCCCCTTTAGTGACCCCTCTCTTTATTTTACCAAGACAACATAAATAAAAAGAAGAAAATGGGGGAGGGAGGAGGGTCGCGCCAGCCTTTGACTTTGTAAAGACGCCTCCCCTTTACGAAATTCCTGGATCCGCCCCTGTAATGAAAGCAATGAGTTTGGTCATTTGTGGTTGACGCAATGATGGATCGAGAGGGGGCGCTTCCCCCTCTGGTGCCCCCTTTCTTTTCTTTTCCTTTTTTTGTTAAAACAACAGATGAAAAGAAAAAAAATGGGGGGGGGGTGCGGTAGCCTTTAATTTTGTAAAGCCGCCTCCCCTTCACGGAATTCCTGGATCCGCCCCGGTAATGCAAGCAATGAGTTTTGATATTTGTGGTTGACGCAATTATGGATCGAGAGGGGGCGCATCCCCCTCTAGTGCACCCGCACTTTAATCATTAGGTTAAAACAACAGAAACAAAAATAAGAAATGGGGGGGGGGGAGTGTCGCGCCAGCCTTTGATTTTGTAAAGACCCCCCCCCCCCCCCTTTTAACGGAATTCCTGGATCCACCCCTGTAACGCGTTATGACATTTGTGGTCGACATGTTATGACATTTGTGATTAATCCCCGATTTTACTTGTGGTTGACACAATCGCGGATTATTAGGGGGCACATCCCCCTTTAGTGCCCCTCTCTTTATTTCGTCAACACAACAGATTCAGATTCAGATTCAGATTTATTCAACACTTTCAGTAAAAAACAAACAAACAGGAGAATACAGAAAATTGACAACACCATAATAACAAGAAAAGAATGATCACAATAAGCATCAGTACGAAAATACAATACATTTGAAAGTGTTCGGAGACAGACAGAAAGGCTATGCCTTATATAAAAGTCCTGTCCCCATACTATTTCATTCATAAGATATTAAAGTATTGAATGAATACATTTCTTTATGAGTTAATACACACATACATACGCGCACACATACATACACACACTGACATATTTTACAAGAAAAAAGTTTATCACACCATTTCGGCATACTGATTTCAAACATGCAATCTTAATTTTCTTTTAAACACATTCAGCGATGAACTCTGTCTTATTTCGACCGGAATAGCATTCCAAATTTTGGGTCCATTAAAAAATATAGAATTATATGATAGCATAGTTCTGGCATAAGGCAATGTAAATCTATCTTTGATTCTCATATCATATCTTCTATTATCACTCATTTGAAAATAGTTCATCAAACATTTTGGAAGCATCTTCCTAAAGCATAAGTACATAAAAATTGCACTTTGATAATAATATATATATCATTAGATTTTCAGATTTTCAGATTAGAAAATATAGGCGATGTATGGGCAAGAAAATCACAGTGATGAATAATACGGACCAGCTTTTTCTGCAATAAAAACAATCTCCTGGCATTGGTCACACCTGAGTTTGCCCAAGCTATTGCACAGTAGTTTAGATGAGGTAATACGAGAGTATTATAAAGAAGAAGCAACACCTTTCTTGACAGAAATCGCAATCTATAAAATATCCCTACATTTTTTGACAACAGAAATAGAAATAAGAAAATGGGGGGGGGGGGGGGGAGGAGGTCGCGCCAGCCTATGATTTTGTAAAGAGGCCTCCCCTTTATGGAATTCCTGGATCCGCCCTTGTGACGCGTCATGACATTTGCAGTAAATTTGGAAATTTTGACATTTGTCGTCGACGTGTTACGACATTAGTGGCTGTTTTGACATTAGTGGGCTCTACACCCCTCTCACACCTTTCCGGGTAAGCTACTCGGGCTTGTAGCGAGTAGGGATTTTTCAGCAAGCAGGAACATTTTCTGTGGGCGGACAAGGATGTTGGCGGACAAGGATGTTGGCGAATTCAGTACTTGCGTCTTACCTGCTAGACGCGTGCCACTTAACTGCTACTTGCATGCATTCCGTGTGAACTGCGTGACAGCCTCGAAACCGATCCGTTTTCAGGTACGAGCGGCATACGGGGGCTGCGAAGTACCTGCGCTGCAGTTGCGAAGTACCCTCGTATGAGTTGCGAGCGAGGTGCTGTCGATAAGGGCCTACTATTGGCGTTCTACGTACACCTCTGCGGGTAGTCCACTTCCTGGACTGTATTCGTATGCAGTGTACCCGCGTACGTACGGACGTACGTTGGTGGTGTCAGTATGTACACTGTATTACACAATTCTCCCCTCCTGAATCATATTCGGGAGTACCAATTGGTGGAGTGTCGCAATCAGCGTTTGGGCGCATTGTGTGTGGGTGCTTGCATGTGTATGCGTGTGTTAGTGGGGAATGCTGGACTACTCTGCGGGCAAACCCCCGTGACTCGCCCGGAACGAGTTTTGAGCATATTCGAGGCCTTGTCCCGTCGTGTCTTGGAAAGCATCGTGGGTTGATTTGCGGGGATTTTTTTATTTTTTTTTATTTTTTTTGCTACCCGGATCTCCCAACAGTTGGACTTCACCTGACAGTACATAGCGCGTATCTCGCCCGCAGTTGCCCGGAGGTGCGCACGCAAGTCCGATTTACCCGCAGCCAAGTTTTGAGCATGACCAAAACTTTTCCGGATGAGTCGCGGGAATTGAACGCAGAGGTCCGCGCAGAACATCAGTAGGAGGCCCGTAGCTGCCGCAAATCACGGCCAGTTGACTCGCTTGAAGTACGTAAGTTGCTCGTGGATCTATGCTTTTGCGCCGGAAGCGCGTGTCATCTGCACGGCATTTTGTGGGATATCTGCCATATCAAATTCCTTCAGAGGAATTCCTTCACTGAGTTGTCAGCCCTCACTCTCCACCCATGCGCCTACACGCATGTCAAACGGAATGGACTTAACTAAAGCGTAAGTAGCACGGATCCAGCAAGAAAGACGCATGCGAAACTGCCAAAATCCTTGTCCGCCTGCAAAAATTGTCCTGCGTGCTTGACTTGCGTGCTCAACTCCGGGTAACTACGGGTGAGATACTTGCAAGGTAGTGTCATGTGCGGGTCATCTGCGGGGACCTCCGGGTAGCAAAAATTGTTCTTTGCAAGTCGCACGCAATCTGCTGATGAATTTGTTAATGGACACGATGACGAAAAACTTTTCTCTGTCCAAATATTTTCTTAAATGATTAGAATAACTAAAACTAATTCATACTACTTTACTAATATGCTACCTATTTGGTGGTTTGTATAACTGAGCATTCTTATTACATTATAGGTTTTTACTGTTTGAAGGCGTGTAAATCTATTCGGTTCTAAGATGAGAATCTTTTTATGGGCCATTAAAACTCGGGGCCAATATTCTGCTTTCCGTTTAAAGTGTATGCTTTTGCGTTTTTGCGTGTACATTCCGTTGACTTTTTCCTTGTTTATTGATAAGATGATACATTCTAATCATAATCTACATTTCTCAATTTACAGATATTGATGAATGTGATAGCAACCCTTGTCTGAATGGAAGAAAGTGTCAGGACCATGTCAATATGTACTCGTGTCTGTGTTTATCGGGTCATAACGGGTCGAACTACCAAACAGGTGAGATGGAATTAAATATTTTCGAGTAGCGAATAGCAATCTGCCGATGAATTTGTAAATGAAGACACATTTCTTGTTAGTAGTCACTGAATTGATAAATGCTTAATAGTAGCCATGACAAAACATCATGGCCGGGCGCGCACACTCGACCAGGATTCCAACCTACGACTCCCTGATCACCGGACAGGCGTCATCTCCACCTGACCACCGAGTCTCCGCCCGACAGCAAATGGTGGTTCCCATCCTTATAGTATGCAGTGGGCGCCACGTAATTATTCAAATTCACGAAATTCTTCCGCCGAGATGTTTTCATGCAAGTGATTGACAAATTACCCAACATCGACGTAAATAAGCACACAATTGATCAGTGTTTAATGGCAGCCAATAGTAGCCAATTACGCGATGCCCGCTGCATGTTGTATAACGATTAGAACCAACACTTGCTGTTGGGAGGAGCCTCGATGGCCTGCTGGAGATGACGCCTGTCCGGAGATCAGGAGGTCGTAGGTTCGAATCCTGCTCAAGTGTGTGGTCCCATGATTTCTGTCATGGCTACTATTAAATACTGATCAATTCAGTGGTTATCTACGTCGCTGTAAGGAAATTTATCAATCAGTTGCATGAAAACGTCTTAACGGAAGAATTTCATGAATTTGAAAAAAAAAACGAACACTTTTTGTTTCCTGACTATTAGTCCTGTATCAAGAATGAAATACATTTCTCAAGGAATACGGGAGCCCGTTGGTTCCTGAAACATGGGCAAGATGGAGTATTTGAATGCCATTTTAGGATCTTACCACACCTCAGGGCTGTCAGACTGTCCAGCGACTTTATTTTTAGATGAAGGAAACGAAAGTCCTCCCTCTAACCAAGTCATCGGGCATTTGTGTGTGTGTGTACTGTATGTGTGTGTATGTGTGTGTGTGTGTGTGTGTTTGTGTGTGTGCTGTGTTTTAGATAATGTGTGACTACTTCCTAAATACAGGAGATTGGTATCAGACCGTCATTTGTTTCCGCATCCAACTTCTGCATTCAAGTGCCTCGAACCACACACACACACACACACACACATACACAAAATGATTGAAATAAAATGAAAGCCAAACACACCATAGTCGATCAACTGTTCTTTTAAAACGAGGTGCGTACAAACGTTTCATTTTCGGAACATTCGTCCAAACGAGCCTTGTTTCATTTTCGGAAAAACGAACTTCTAGAATAATTTTGAAGAAGATTTTTGATCATTCAATAATTGTTCTCATTTCTCGATTTCTTGTTTTGGATTTATATGTAATTATCGTATCCCGCAGTAAATAGGAATTCAAGGAAGGAAATAGAAAGGAAAATATAACACAAAATTACTCGAACCATCCTTGGCGCAAAATGCATATTTGGTGTCAAGGTATGAAAATATTTTAGGATGAAGTCAACATGTAAATGTTTATGTTTACAAGAACGGGTATAAAGGAATCAAGAGCTATTTCCCTTACAAGTTGTTGAATTCGTTGAAAAACAATGATTGTCAAAGCAAAAGCAAGCAAACAAATGCTGCTAAATCAATCAATATCTTGTTTGACTATTTTGTCCGTATAGTCTTTCAGATAGTTTTTTTTTTTCGTTACTTTTGTGATTAATTACCCCCTCGTCAGGAAAAAGAAAAACTGTTTTGGGATTCAGTGACCGATTCTCCCTGTTGCATAATCATTGTCTTAAAAAGAGTAAAGATGAATCAAGGAAATGATGGGTCTCTTTTATCTGTTTAATTCTCTCTCTCTATATATATATTTTTTTTTTGATGGAAAATTGAGCAAGAAAATAAGATTCCATCGCGATTCGAGGGCGTGCTTGCTAAATTTTCCACCAAGTTTCACACCTGGTCAGTTTTCCTTTGTTTGCATTCATTCCAATGTCATTGTCAATTGCCTTCATTATCCCAATAGCTCTCCCGGTGATGTTCATCACCGACTACATCAATCGTCGGATTCTGATGGCTGACCTTGGAAGACTCGAATTCACCGTGTTTATCACTCTGACGCATTACCCACCGGACGTAGCGTATGACGCAAAGTACAGGAAGCTCTATTGGTCTACCAACTCTGGCGTTTGGCGCTCCTGTCTTCAGGAGAAGGATCCAGAACAAGTTATAAACAATGGTACCTACAACTATTAGCAGTGTATTGCACCCTGTGTGCTCAAATATTTACATAAACATCCACACACACGTACACGGCGGTCGCACACATACACATACACACAAACACACACACACACACACACACACACACACACACACACACACACACACACACACACACTCACAAACGTACATGTGCATATTCCAAATTAAGTACTTGTGGGAGTACCCAGTTATTTTTTTTTCCCATAGACAAACTACTCTCACTATGTCATTTTTACAACCACAGTGTCTGACTAAATAAAGCAAAACACAAGATGGAACCCCCATAATGTACCTCTTGCTCGTCTGCGCACAATCACGTACGGATTGGTTCAAAAAGAAAGTGCATATACAGAGACATGGTATGAAATATTTCTTTCCAAGACGGATTTGCAACTTTATAAAATAAATATGATTATGATTATGCATGTAAGAATTGTCTTCCTCATATAAGTTTTAAGAATGCTGCAAAAAAAGAAAAAGAAAAAAGAGAGAGACAAAGAAACAAGCTGATTACTTTAAAAAAAAAGAAAATATGCGTCTGGCTTCAGTCCAAATATCGATCCTCTCATTGCTTCAAGTGCGCTTAGAAACGCCAGTATGAAGCGCCATATACATGCAATTATTATTATTGTTATTATTATTTAGAAGACTAATCGCAATTTACTTCATACAATTATTGTTGAGTAAAATCGGGCTAAAAGACTGGCCCATGAACTCTTTTCAATTTCAGTTTTCAATATGCAATTACATAAACAGCATTCAAAATGACATACAGTATAACACATAGGAGAGGCATCTTTTTGTCAGCATTGTAAAACTGAAAAACATCATATAATATATTTTACATCAACATCAATTTTCAAACATTCAACCTATTAATATATCTTTATCTTTAACTGTGAATACAACAAAAACTAATATGGGTGATTTATTTCCGTGTCTTGGGGGTACAATTATACAAACTCCTGCAAATTATTCGTCTGTAATCACCGGATAAAATAAATTATATAAATATAATGATATAATTGAGCCTTATCTATAAGGCTGTCCAAATCAGAAGGCTGACACATTTCGTCAGATGAAATTCACAAATGACCAAGCTGTAACTCTGAGAACATTAATGAACGTTCTACATTTGCTTAATAGAAATGTGTAAAAGTGAATGGTCGACTTTAGCATTAATCTCGTTATCTTATCAACATCCTAATCAGTTAACGATTCATGTGCCTCACTTAGCAAACTTCCTGGGAATTGCAAGAAGCTTCGACCGATATGATAACGATAACCATTTGCACAGATTGTGACAGTATGGACTTTAACGGAATCTAAGGGAGATGTTCAGGGGATAACTCCCACGCAGACTTTATTTTCTTGACAATGTTTAACTTTGCTGTAATCGTGTCGATGTGGTTTTCCCTCGTCGATTCCTCTTGCTTACAGGTGCACCAGTATAGTGTTTATATTATAAATTAATACTTACAAACATACATCTTTTTATGGGGCGAGAAACTCACAGTACACCTTTTCACTTGATATCATCAATAAAGATGTGGAGTCAGTGGTAAATGTGGAAGATGGTAACAACTTTTAATAGTCACTCCAACTGTGGTAAAATGAATTATACTGTATCCACCTCTCTATATTTCAAGTTCCCTGAACAGGAATAATTCCTTATGTTAACAAGCTGAATATATAGAATGACTACCTCGATAAAAATTTCATTTCGAAAACTCACTGACGAGATAATCTAACCTGCTGTCGCAAAATACAGGTGTAATATATAAACTGAAGAAATATTTTGGAACCAATTTCGTCTTCCCCTGTACTTTCATGCGGATTTTATGATTTTTTTTTCTCATGAAAAAAAGTTAATTTTGATAAAGTCCGATTTTTTTTACCCAGAATTTGTAAATATATCAGCTAGCGATTAAGCTTATACCGGAATATTTTTGCTCCCTCGTTCGCAATACAAACCAACAGTTGAGTACATTAATACCCCACAAGACATACATTGCTTAAAACGAAAATATTGTCAGTCGGCAATTCTGGATGTATAACCGCCTGTAGCCAAATATAAATTATATACTTTTCTTCAGTTTAAAATGTTTACTTTTCAAAGGCAAGCTGAGAACAAAGAACATACCAGATGATTTCAAGACGGCATTATGCTATTTAGATTCGGTTATTATCTTTGTTTATAATGCTGAACTGCGTCACATATTGAAGATGTCTCCGCATATTCAACTGGGAAATGTAGTTATTTATTGTTTTTGTTTTTTTCCCCGAAAGGCTAATCTTACATGTATGCAGTATTACATACCTTTTTGGCATACACTACGTGATAATGTAAAGTCAATTGATATGTCACAACGGGTACAACCATCTTTGTTGGTCATTATAAGTCTCTCTTTTTCCGCTATTTCTCAGTTACCGCAAAAACAATATTCGAATCGTGTAATTTGGGGGACTTAATGTTTCTCTTCGAAGAGCATTCTCTCAAAAGCACTGCTCATGCTTTTCAATAAGTCCCTTGGTTCTAATCTCTATAGTTCATACATCCCATTGTCTCCTTTTATTAACCAAGTCAATGGGATCTTATATTCCCCTCTTAAAACAGAGAAAGAAAAACAAAAAACGCTGTTAAACAATTAATCTTACCTCCGGAATTTTCAGCTGTTGGCGATATACAGCCTTCATCAGCAGAATGACTCGTTTTTGCCTTGATCACGTGACAGTCAATAAGCGGATCATAGACTTTCGGAACTTTGTACCCCCCCCCCCCCCCGTCTTTGCTGAGAGAAGGTTGGTAAGCCCTGATGTAAATTGCTTCCTTAACTCCCCTGTTAAAGTATCGAGGTTCCAGGTCTAGAACCTCCACCTTCTCCAGGTCCACGTGATGGCCTGACGATACGATGTGGATGTGTTGGTTAATATAATCATGCACATCACTATTTCAAAGTCATTATGAATGAGTACACCACGTACAATGATTGTGATAAGTCGATACCCAATAGTCTCAATCACAAAATGTTTCAAACATTTGATATTTAAGGTCCCGCTCCGCGAATCTATTCAAGATTCACATGCAATTGACATTGCTGAACAAACACTCACGCATGCACCAGCACTCACTTTCCATACCAAAACAATATATATACATATACATATATCAAGATTAACGCAACCCAACGCAAGAATAACGGATAGTCTGACTTTCCTATCGGATTGCGCATAAAATATATGTTATAATTATGTATTTCATTTTCTTTCTTTCTTTTTCAGGCTGCCGTCTCATCAAATCATTTTGCTATGACTATAGAGATTTCTTGCGTTCCAATTTAACCATGAAATAACATAAATAAGTCAAACCACAGTCTTGCCTTATCTTGAATAAGCTGAAATCGACATTCCTTTTTCATTCTATTACCAGACTACTGTAGATCTTTTGCGCTTGGATGTACTACTTGTACGTCTCATCGCTTTTAATCAATGGAAAAAAAAGTGACTATGTCATTTGTAATGTATTCAATGCAGAAATCTGATTAAAGATCTGAAATGTCAAACAAAACAAACAATTATGATTAATGCGTTGAAAACCATCAACATGGCTTTTTAACGGTTACAATAATTTGATGAAATAATGATCAAATTGAATATTATTGTTTGTTAATCACTTCATTTCATTTCCAGGCGGAGTACAAGCAATCGCTATAACTCAGTCACCAAGGGCGCTTTACGTGATGTACAAAACCAGGCTCACTCAGATGTCAGTTGATCCAGACGGGGAGGAGACGGATGTAGTGGAACTCCCTGGCGGGAATGCAGCAGCTTTTGTACTTTACAACGGGTATAAATACCTTTCACTACCTTACTAGGGTTAAAAGGTTTCATAGATCGACATTTGTGGAGTTCTTCTGACTCCTATCTGTCTTTCTCTCCCTCTTTCTCTCTCTCTCTCTCTCTCTCTCTCTCTCGCTAAAAGGAGGAAATAGCACTACATATAGAATATATGGTGATATTTCTTTCAATCTCTTTCTCTCTCTCTCTCTCTCTCTCTCACGCACACTTTTAACCAACAGTAAGACAAATAAAAATGGGGAGACAGGTCTGCCAGTAGGCTAATTCATTCACAGAAGGCAGGGACCTGACAAACGTGCAGTGACGACCTCCAATCTAAGAACTGCAACACACTTCGTATATGTCATGGATAAACTATCATGATTCGTCAGGACTTAAAGGAAAAGGATCAGTTCTCCTTGGACGGGTTCGATTGGTATATGTTCATTTTAATTGAAATGGGATACATTAGTAAGGATACAAATCAGATGTTCTGACTCATAATTGGCCAAGATTTCCAAGCTAATGTTAAAAATTCGGCATCTGTTGGGATGTTCTTAACAAGAAAGTTTATGAAGACAGTGACTAATGAAGCGATTAGTCTCCCTCCACACACGTATAGTTCCTTTATTAGTTCATTACATAATAGAATGTGTATCATTACAAATCTCACTCGTCACAATGCACGTCTGACAGATTTTCCGTCGTTAATGTATCATTGATATAAAATTCCCCAAGGTTATTTCTGGAAGCTTTTCACATAACCTGCAAAATTGCTCTAGTATATTTATATTTAAACAAAAATTAAAATCAAAGTTAATAAATGAATATAACCTGCTGATTAGAATTTTTCTTTAATATGTTATCTACAGTATCCTCATTTAATGTATGATGAATCAACCTGCTGTTTATGATTGTTTACTTCTGGTTTATGCTCCCATTATAATAATCACTGCATCCGTATACCAGTAGTAACATATTGAACTCGTTATGAATTTGATTCTAGATATGTGCGTGTATATACTTGTGTATCTATATGCTATATTAAATTGTTTACTCGGTTCTTATTCCTTAGGTTCTTTTTTTTTTCCTTTTTTTCATCTCTTTTATTTCCTTTTTCCTTTGTACCTTGATAATTCAGTTTTTATATAGTTTCGTCATTATTACTTTGTGTCCTATCTCCATTGAATGCATATCAAATTTACACTGGTATATTTTCTTCGAACCTCCGTTTACAAGCTTTGCTTTTGCGGTTCCATCATATTTCAAAAGTTATAGAGAATTGTCTTACGTACATTATATACGTTGACACACTTTCTGTCCATGACCCGATTTATAACATATTTTGCATCTTGCTTGGTTTGTATTCTTTTTTAATGTATCTCGATGAAATGGCTCTCAAGTGAAATATGAAAATAAATATGCTGGAACTGTTTACTGTGTCTCGAGTGTAAGACCGGTGCAGTTTCAGTCATTCATTCAATCAATCAATCAATCAAAAAGCCCAAGGGAATTCAGAAAAGCGACACCTTTTTATTTCTGCACTATGTCTTGCTTAACTTACTAAAGGGCCGGGGCATTTGGTCTTCCGGAATGCCGTCTGTGAATATGTCTACTGTGTGACTATAATTTTTATATTAAAAGCGAAAAGGTTGGAATGTGCAAATTATACCTGAGACAAAGGCTGGCGTCACACAAGAACAAGAAAAATGTAAAAGTATATAAGATCTCCATTGTTCAATCAAATAATGTATGCTACACCGAATCAATAGGGCTTGAGTACGAACACTACCTACACACTACATAAACGCACGCACACACACACACAAGCCCACAGAGAGAGAGAGAGAGAGAGAGAGAGAGAGAGACACACACACAACACATACACACACTCACAATGACAGCAGCATTGGTTTGCTCTATGTAAATTGTCTTTTTCAGCTTGTATACCAGGGGCGTCACCAGCTTTTTTTTCAAGGGGGGGGGGGGGGGGGGGGTTGCGTTTTCACACTGAATGTAACCTGCGATTTTTTTTTTTATTTGTTTATTGATCCCTGTATCATCATGTACATTAACATACACTGCACATATTATACATGTACAGGGCCGGCGCAGTGTTTTCAAAAGTGTGGGGGCCCACTTCCGGGTTTCATGAGCTAACAAGCAAAAACAAAAAAAAAAAAAAAAAAATTAAAAAGGGTCCTGACCTCATTCTCTCCCCTCCCATTTTAGTGCCACTTACGTACTTCCGGGTTGAAAAAAAGTGAGGGGGCCCAAAGTGATGACACCTTATGTATTTCTTTGTATGGTGCACAAAAAGTGTGGGGGCCCGAGCCCCCACGGCCCCCACGGCTGCGCCGCCCCTGATGTATACATACATTGCTAGAGGCACGTATTCATAAGCATAAGTTATTTTCAAAGTATTTTTCTACATTACCTTTACAGTGTACACATATTTTGGATGTGAAATTGTTTGATCTGGTATCATTTTAAACATCATACTCAGCAATTTTGCCTAGAGATACTATTTTTGTATTCAGTATTGGATACGAATTGTCACGGGAAGTTTACATGTACTTTACGTATGGAAATGAAAATTAGTCATGGTTTAATCAAACACACAAAGTGGCACACACATCCACCCACAAGCGCGCTGGAACACTTCTGGTTTCGGGGGGGGGGGGGGGGGACAAAATCTCGATGGAGGGGGCACATTTGTGACGGTGTGAGATCCTCGGCGAGGGGGCGAAGCGACTTTTTGTAAAACAGAGTACAAAATTCGCGTTTGTAGAGCATCTAAAAGTGAATTTCTGGAGAATTAAACATAGTGAAAAAATCACTGTTAAGGACTATGATTATAACATACGGGGGTACATTATGTAACGGTGGGAGGGGGGTGCATCCTCCCAGGGTAGTGACTTTAAAAAAAAAAAAAAAACAGAGTATAAAAGTCGCGTTTACTGAGCATTTTAAATCAAATTTCTAGGGAATTAAACATACTAAAAAAAAAAATCACTGCGATGGACTATGATTTTCAATTTGCCATTCGTCTGAAATGTACTCATTAAAAGCTTAAACGTGATCGCCTTGTTCGAACAATACAATTTGTTCTCATCAGTATAGAATAGTAGAAGAAGAGGGAAAATATAAGGTTTACTAAAGGTACGTTTCAGGGGGCACACTCGAGGACGCGAGGCTACCATCTATATACTAAATCTACTCATGATTAGTAAATATTAGTGTATAGATATACTAATGTATATCGTTATTGAATTATTTGTCCCGTTATGGGCGAAAAAAAAATCGCATTTTCAGTTATGAAATTGATAACTTTCAGAGGAGAAAAGTGCCTTTGTTGTTCATTTTGGTCTGTAAAAAATGATCAATTAGTTGATACAGGGGGCACTTGGGGGAAGTCGTTTTGCCCCCCCCCCCCCCACTTCAAAAAAAATATATGGGGGGGGGGGGCAAGTGCCCTCTTCCCTCCCCCCCCCCTCGCTTCCAAACACACACACACACCCACACACACACACACACAAACACACACACACAAACAAACGGAGGGAGATTCAAGGGATTTTTTTTTGAACGAACATGTACAAATAAGAAACAAAACAAAACACAACAATATGATTTCTTTTTTTTTTTTACCGTACAGGTTCTGGGGACAAGATAGAATACGTTTATGTAGAGGGCACCCTGCAACATGTTCACTGCCCTTATAGATTGACTAACAAGATATTATTGATTATATATCTTATCATAATAATAAATGCCTCATATACATTTATATCTTATAATTATTGATGATATATCAGTGTGTTCCTAAAATCCCCCATACATTATGCCCATACACACATTACTAAAATATAGATAACATATCATAAATAAATCATCCTATAGTCCCGAAATCACTTCCTCTCTTATTCTTCTTAACCAACTTTAATGAACAACACCATCAAATTTACTGTTCTGTTTTGTTTTTCACTCAGAAATACTTTATTGATTCGTATTCATTTGTTTTGACTATCAATAAATTGTAATAATAATGAATGCATACATCGATCCTATATTGACACATAGGACTTCACATTTTCATTAGAAAAATTATATAATGTATCATAATTGCGTTCAACCATGAAACACAAGAAGCCTTTTAGAAATGAGTCATTTCAAGCAAGTCTCAATGAACTTTGGCTGGTATGTTTCCAGACAAAATAATAAATAAAAAGAAAATATGAAAAAGATAACTGCTTCACTAACTCGCGGCATCTCAGCCCTTGTTTCCACTTGTGCAACATCATTGTGTGGGCATATAATAATACATGGAACTTGACGGGGGGGGGGGGGGGAGGGTGTTGGAGGGGGTAGCTCTTTCCTTTTTTATCACAAAAATGCAAGAAAATCTTCTCATCTTGGGAATTATAATCATGTGGGGAGGGGAGCAAACGATATGCTTACCCTTGCAATAGTTTTATGGGGAGCTGTTTTTTTCTGTCAAAAAAGCAAGAAAATTTTTCATGTCGAGAATTACTCATTATTGGGAGGGGGCCAAAATCATAGTGTGCTTGCCCCTGCAGAATCTTTATGAGGCTAAGGCTCGCACTTAGGCTCGCATTCTCAATTTGGATTGGTCACAAGTAAAGTGCTATACATAGACCCTACATCCTTGTAGTAGCATACGTACACGAACACGCAAAAAGTGCTCCGTACCGTACGGATACAGTACAGTCGATAAATAGTAAAAACTGTAAATAGATATGTATAAAATCAGTGCTGCCAGAGGCCGGGGTGCGATTTTATTTTTCCAATATATTTTGTTTTTGTCCCTTGCGCAAAATAAAACAATATCAAAATAAAAAATAAAAACAGAGTACAAAATTCGCGTTTGTAGAGCATCTAAAAGCGAATTTCTAGAGAATTAAACATAGTGAAAAAATCACTGTGAAGGACTATGATAATAACATACGGGGGTACATTATGTGACGGTGTGAGATCCTCGGCGAGGGATCGAAGCGACCGAGCGGGGGAGGGTGTGGGAGGGGGATGCACCCTCCCAGGGTAGTGACTTAAAAAAAAAAAAAAGTCGCGTTTACGGAGCATTTGAAATCAAATTTCTGGGAAATTAAACATAGTAGAAAAAAATCACTGCGAAGGACTGTGATTTCCAATTTGCCATTCGCCTGAAATGCATTCATTAAAAGCTTAAACGTGATCGCCTTGTTCGAACAATACAATTAAATGTTCTCATCAGTATAGAATTATAGAAGAAGAGGAAAAATTTAAGGTTTACTAAAGGTACGTTTCAGGGGGCACACTCGAGGACGCGAGGCTACCATCTATATACCAAATTTACTCATGATTAGTATATATTAGTGTATAGATACAATAATGTATATTGTTAGTGAATTATTTGCCCCGTTATGGGCGAAAAAATGGCATTGAAGTTCAGTTATGAAATTGATAACTTTCAGAGGAGAAAAGCGCCTTTGTTGTTCATTTTGGTCTTTAAAAAATTGATGAATTATTTGATACAGGGGGCACTTGGGGGAAGTCCTTTTGCCCCCCCCCCCCAACAAAAACTATATAGGGGGGGGGGAGGGGCAAGTGCCCCCTCTGTCCTCCCCCCCCCCTCGCTTCCAAGCACACACACACACACACACATGGAGGGAGATTTAAGGGATTTTTTTTAACGAACATGTACAAATAAGAAACAAAACAAAACACAACGATATGATATATATATATATATATATATATATATATATATATATATTATTATTTATTTTTTTTTATTTTTTTTTTTTTTTTTACCATACAGGTTCTGGGGACAAAATAGAATACGCTTATGTAGAGGGCACCCTGCAACATGTTTGCTGCCCTTATAGATTGACTAACAAGAAATGATTGATTATCTATCTTATAATTACAATAAATGCCCCATATACATTTATATCTTATAATTATTGACGATATATCAGTGTGTTCCTAAAATCCCCCATACATTATGCCCATACACACATTACTAAAATATAGATAACATAGAAATTGATCATCCCGTTAAGTCCCCAAATCACTTCCTCTCTTAATCTTCTTAACCAACTTTAATGAACAACACCATCACATTTACTGTTCTGTTTTGTTTTTTTACTCAGAAATACTTTATTGATTCGTATTCATTTGTATTGACTATCAATAGATTGTAATAATCATATATGTATACATAGGCCTATATTATATAACACATAATCCTGCATTGACATATAATTAATTAGGACTAAGAAAAAAAATATATAATGTATTGCGTTCGACCATGAAACACAAGAAGCCGTGTAAAAATGAGTCAATTCAAGTAAGTCTCAATGAACTTTGGTTGGTATGTTCCAGACACAAAGTATGTGGCTGTTAATTGGTATCGTGATTTTTAGTGAATACTATATGGACCGCTCTTTAAAAGAAATTTCTCCTAATAATAAATTTGTCACAGTAATCAATGATGAACCTTTTATTTATAATCCATTCCAGCAGCATCGATCCGTTTTCAAAACTTGAAGGTAGAATATAGCATTTATGCGCGAGGGAGCAGAGCAACCGAACGGGGGAGAGTATCCCCCTCCCACGACAGGGAGATTTTGCATTTTCAGACCTGAAATTCAACGTTCTAGTGCACACTTCTGGTGAATTTTGGGGGGTTTTTTTCTAAAAAAAAAATGAAAATGCCTGACTAACTCGCGGCATCTCAGCCCTTGTTTCCACATGTGAAACATCATTGTGTAGGCATTTAATAATACATGGAACTTGACGGGGGAGGGTGTTAGAGGGGGTAGCTCCTTCCTTTTTTATCACAAAAATGCATGAAAATCTTCTCATCTTGGGAATTATGATTTTGTGGGGAAGGGGGCAAACGATACGCTTACCCTTGCAATAGTTTTATGGGGAACTGTTTTTTTCTGTCAAAAAAGCAAGAAAATTTTTCATGTCGAGAATTACTCATTATTGGGAGGGGGCCAAAATCATAGTGTGCTTGCCCCTGCAGAATCTTTATGAGGCTAAGGCTCGCACTTAGGCTCGCATTCTCAATTTGGATTGGTCACAAGTAAAGTGCTATACATAGACCCTACATCCTTGTAGTAGCATACGTACACGAACACGCAAAAAGTGCTCCGTACCGTACGGATACAGTACAGTAGATAAATAGTAAAAACTGTAAATAGATATGTATAAATTTAGTGCTGCCAGAGCCCGGGGTACGATTTTGTTTTTCCAATATATTTTGTTTTTGTCCCTGGTGCAAATTTAAAAAGAATAGCAAAAAAAAAAAAATAAAAACAGAGTACACAATTCGCATTTGTAGAGCATCTAAAAGCGAATTCCTAGAGAATTAAACATAGTGAAAAAATCACTGTGAAGGACTATGATTATAATATACGGGGGTACATTATGTGACGGTGTGAGATCCTCGGCGAGGGAGCGAAGCGACCGAGCGGGGGAGGGTGTGGGAAGGGGATGCACCCTCCCAGGGTAGTGACTTAAAAAAGAAAGTCACGTTTACGGAGCATTTGAAATCAAATTTCTAGGAAATTAAACATAGTACAAAAAATCACTGCGAAGAACTATGATTTTCAATTTGCCATTCGTCTGAAATGCATTCATTAAAAGCTTAAACGTGATCGCCTTGTTCGAACAATACAATTTGTTCTCATCAGTATAGAATTATAGAAGAAGAGGAAAAATATAAGGTTTACTAAAGGTACGTTTCAGGGGGCACACTCGAGGACGCGAGGCTACCATTTATATACTAAATCTACTCATGATTAGTAAATATTAGTGTATAGATATAATAATGTATATTGTTAGTGAATTATTTGCCCCGTTATGGGCGAAAAAAACTCGCATTTTTAGTTATGAAATTGATAACTTTCAGAGGAGAAAGCGCCTTTATTGTTCATTTTGGTCTTTAAATAATTTATCAATTAATTGATACAGGGGGCACTTGGGGAAGTCGTTTTGCCCCCCCCCCCCCCTCTTCAACAAAAAATATATAGGGCGGGGGGGGGGGGCAAGTGACCCCTCTGCCCCCCCCCCCCCCCCCCCGCTTCCAAGCACACACACACACACACACACACACACATACACTTACACAAACGGAGGGAGATTTAAGGGAATTTTATTTGAACGAATATGTACAAATAAGAAACAAAACAAACCACAACAATATGATTTTTTTTTTTACCGTACAGGCTCTGGGGACAAGATAGAATACGCTTATGTAGAGGGCACCCTGCAACATGTTTACTGCCCTTATAGATTGACTAACAAGATATTATTGATTATATATCTTATCATAATAATAAATGCCCCATATACATGTATATCTTATAATTATTGATGATATAACAGTGTGTTCCTAAAATCCCCCATACATTATGCCCATACACACATTACTAAAATAAAGATAACATATCATAAATTAATCATCCTAAAGTCCCGAAATCACTTCCTCTCTTATTCTTCTTAACCAACTTCAATGAACAACACCATCTAATTTACTGTTCTGTTTTGTTTTTACTCAGAAATACTTTATTGATTCGTATTCATTTGTTTTGACTATCAATAGATTGTAATAATCATGTATGTATACATCGATCCTATATTGACACATAGGACTTCACATTTTCATTAGAAAAATTATATAATGTATCATAATTGCGTTCGACCATGAAACACAAGAAGCCTCTTAAAAATGAGTCATTTCAAGCAAGTCTCAAGGAACTTTGGCTGGTATGTTTCCAGACACAATATAAAAAAAAAAAATATGAAAAAGATAACTGCTTCACTAACTCGCGGCATCTCAGCCCTTGTTTCCACTTGTGCAACATCATTGTGTAGGCATATAATAAGACATGGAACTTGAAGGGGGGAGGGTGTTGGAGGGGGTAGCTCCTTCCTTTTTTATCACAAAAATGCATGAAAATCTTCTCATCTTGGGAATTATAATTATGTGGGGAGGGGGGGGGGGGGCAAACGATATGCTTACCCTTGCAATAGTTTTATGGGGAACTGTTTTTTTCTGTCAAAAAAGCAAGAAAATTTTTTCATGTCGAGAATTACTCATTATTGGGAGGGGACCAAAATCACAGTGTGCTTGCGGTAAATGCAGAATCTTTATGAGGCTAAGGCTCGCACGTAGGCTCGCATTCTCAATTTGGATTGGTCACAAGTAAAGTGATATACATCCTTGTAGAAGCCATGGGCGTAAATCCCGGGGGGGGGGGGGGATGGGGGGATATATCCCCCCCCCCCACACACACACACACTTTTGAAGGAGGGGGGGGGATGGCCTGTACAAATATCCCCCCCCTAAAATTCTCCCAAGAAAAAGATGTGGGAACAAAAAAAAACAAACAAAAAGAAATGTTGTGATATTGATTTGAGCATGATGGATTATTGCATAGCCTATAATCTAGGCGGGGAATGTTGTTATTGTCTTTGTAATTTGCTGTTAAGCTAAACGTATGATGTAGCGAGATAATTGTCTTTGCCAAGCGATACCACTGATGCGGCGAGACTACGAACAGTGGACCCATCTACCGCGTCCGCTAGGCACCACGATCGGTGGCAGTTTTTTTTTTTTTTTTTTCCGTGTAAGAAGACTGCCACCGATTTAAAAAAGATAAGAAAACAACGACAAACAACTGGATCATAGGCGGTGTATTCGCGCGCATCCACTGTTCGTAGTCTCGTCGCATCAGACCAGCTGCATCCCCACCTAGGTCATAGGCTACATACTGTAATGCATGAGCCATGACGTTCGCACGCCCGCCTCGTGACGAGAGCATACTGCTGAACAGTGCTAGCAGCGCTCGCGTACTTCTCTCGCACGCCAATGCATGTAGAGCAGTATCGACCGTAATGCATGCTTCGGATGTTGAACTACTAGTACTATAGTAGCCACACAACCAGATGGCAACCAGCTGCATGCAACCAGGGAGGTGCTCTTCCCACCTCCTTGATGCAACACAGTCTGTAGGGCCATGGACGTAGGCGTGAAAGAGTGCACCATGCCGAGCGCGATACGACTCACGTCGAGCTCCGCATGAGTTACCCAAAGATCTAGATAACAAACGAGTTCGTTAACAGCCTTGTACGAGTTTCAGTCGTAGGAATTGCAACACATTTACCCTCTCCGCAGTGATTTTGCTCAGTTAGTATAATTCGTTTGCCTCCAGAAAAAAAAACAACAACAAAAGGAACGGGTGTCGATTCCCATATTTTGCCATATGCAAGTACCTCCTTTAATCTAATAAACATTGCTTTAGACTAATGGTTCAGACCTATTTACCAGATTAATTTTCTTTTTGTTTTCATGGGAGATGTGCAAAAAACACAAGAAAGTTCACCTGTTAACAAACATACATCACTAGATTAATAAGACAAGTTTATTCGCAGCCAATTTTATTGATATGCAACATTCATCTCACGAACAGAAAAAATGGATTCTTTAATCCCTAATTAAACAATCTCACAGAAAAGGCAAGACATTCTAACAGTTTGCTAGAATAGTACGAACAGATTTTCACTTTTTTTTTTCCAGTGAATAGGACCTACTTGGAATTGAGTACTTAAACGAGTATTGTACCTTACCAAATCATTTTCACACGTTGGGAAGAATGTATAAAACCTGAAGTGTGCCGTGATCCAGAATGAATTTTACAACTGTATTTATGAGCCTGTTATGTTGTTGGAAAATAACGTTGCTTATCATGTCATTGTGCTTAGTAGGGGCCAGATATGAAGCCATTAACTTGACAAAGATGGAAAAAAGGTGAGCAAAATAAATAGAACTATCTCTAAGAAAAGGAAGGGCTGAACTCATTTTGATTTCTGCAAATATGAATGGTGTTTAAATGGTAATAAAATATACAAAAGAATCTTTAAGAAAAAATCTCAGGAAATTATTCAAATTGTCGGCATCTACGCCCAATTATGTTTGAACTTTCAAAGGCTACAGTATGTTAACATCTGATAGACCTGGGCTTCAGAAGTGCTCTGATATGTAGGCCTATGTTGCGAAATTCATAGTTAGTAAACGTTGGGTTGTCTTCAATTAAAGTACGGTTTGCTTAATCTATTCCTGTGAGGTAACTGAAGTTAAAAGGTAAAATTTCCTTCAATACGAGATGAACTTTCAAGTTTTCAATCTCCGCCTATACGGTCCTTATATAACATGAAGTTTCTGATAACGTTTATTGTTTACTCTCCAAAGGAATGGGGTTAGACATATTATTCTGTATGGTCGATTGGAATTACGGAACACAATTATGTTATCGGAGTCCACAAAGATTGTCATAGAGACACATACGGAGAAAAAGCTGTGCTTGTTTGTTTAACCTTGTCTGCTTTGTTACTGTTTTATGTTAAGGTTTTTAACACATAATGTACAAAACTGATCTCGCGGAAAATATTTATTCAAGTGAATAAAACTATATAATATATTCACCTTTATCCAGCAATTTGTTCTCAATAGTGTTTTGATCAGAGGAAAACTAGTGTGTTAGTTGTCGTATGTCACAAGTTATCCCGGGTTACATGAAGAGCTGTCACTATACCTTGCCACTACAACTCGACTTCTGTGGAAACCGTTCTTCGTTATTCTGCCAAGTACCATTATATCCCCCCCCCCCGAAAAAAAAAGCGCAAGCGCGCGAAACCGAGCACTTTAAAAGTTCAATCGTGTGCAGTGGATGAAGTTGGGGGAGACAAATAATTTTGTCCCCCAAGCAATTCCCGAGATGAGGTCATATCTCGAACGTTCTTAATGGAAAATTGGACAACTACCGCCAGAATTATGCACCGGATCGCTGAATTGCAATCATAAATATGCAAAAGCTACTGGGTCCCTTTCGATAGACTTTGTACACTTTTGAGATTGACGTTTTATTTCCTTATATTTATCAAAGAGTGTGCAGCAGATCTTTCACTTGCAAAAGCTCCCTCATATGCAGAGGCGTCAATGGAGGGGGAGGGGGATATGGTTCCCCCATAAAAGTATTGGGGACAAACAGATCATTTTGCTCCTCCTTGTAACTCCCGAGATGTGGAAATGTTCTTACTTTTTTCGATAGAAGACTGTCTAAATATTTCACCCAAAGATACAAAATACAAAATCTCCCTCGCGTAAGAGGGGGATAGGCCTAATCCCTCCATACCCTCCCCGTTCAATCATTTCTACTTAATACACTTTAGATTGACAGATTTCAAAATGCTTCATCCAAAGTGTGCACCAGGTCTGTTACTTCAGTTTAAAAAAATGCAAATGTTCCTTGGGTGGAAGGAGATATCTAGATACTTTCAATTAACGGAGGATCCCCCCCCCCCCCTAAAAAAGATAGTATACACTTCTGGGATTGAAATTTCCCCAGATTACACCATAAATGTGTTTACGAGATATTTGTTGCTGCCAGAAATTGCCAGCAGTTGCGCCCGGTGCGCCCCCATCCCTTAATTTCCAAAGCGAAAAGTACAGCTACAAACGGCAGTTTTGGGACTGTAAAATGTCAAAATTTCAAGCTCGCTCGCTTTGCTCGCTCGCATCGAATCGTTATGCCATTCTCCTGATGTTGCTGCCGGGTAATTGCCAGCAGTTGCGCCCGGTGCGCCCCCCTTATTTTTCAAAGGGAAAAAAAAATATAGCTACAAACGGCAGTTTTTGGACTGTAAGATGTTAAAATTTTCAAGCTCGCTCGCATCAGGGAGGTGGGAAGAGAAACACCTCCCTGCTCGCATTTAATCGTTATGTCATTCTCCTGATGTTGCTGCCAGTAATTGCCAGCAGTTGCGCCCGGTGCGCCCCCACCCCCTTAATTTCCTAAGCGAAAAAAAAGTACAGCTAAAACGGCAGTTTTTGGACTGTAAAATGTCAAAATTTTCAAGCTCGCTCGCTTCGCTCGCTCGCATTTAATCGTCATGCCATTCTCCTGATGTTGCTGCCGGGTAATTAGCAGTTGCTTGGACTGTGAAATGTCAAAATGTTCAAGCTCGCTCGCATTTAATCGTTATGTCATTCTCCTGATGTTGCTGCCAGTAATTGTCAGCAGTTGCGCCCGGTGCGCCCCCACCCCCTTAATTTCCCAAGCGAAAAAATATAGCTACAAACTGCCGTTTTGGGACTGTAAAATGTCAAAATTTTCAAGTTCGCTTGCTTCGCTCGCTCACATTTAATCGCTATGCTATTCTCCTGATGTTGCTGCCGGGTAATTGCTAGCAGTTGCTCCCGGTGCGCCCCCCCCCCCCTTAATTTTCAAAGCGAAAAAAATGTAGCTACAAAAAGCAGTTTGGGGACTGTAAAATGTCAAAATTTTCAAGCTCGCTCGCTTCGCTCGCTCGCATTTAATCGTTAAGTCATTCTCCTGATGTTGCTGCCAGTATTACATTGCCAGCAAAATTAATGCGCCCGGTGCGCCCCCCCCCCCCTTAATTTCCAAAGCGAAAAAATATATAGCTACAAACGGCCGCTTTTGGACTGTACAATATCAAAATTCATGATCGCGTTCATGATCTTCAGTGTAAGAATTAAGACAAGAAGTTTCTCTTAATGATACCATTTTATAGGCGCAAATTGTTCAATGATAATCTACATAAAATGTACTGCTACCTTAAACATGTTGGACTGTTTCAAGTCGATAGAACACGCAAAAAAAATGAATCAAATTGCACCATTTACAACATCAATATGCAAAAAGTTCTCACTGTGGGAGGGGGGTTTCCCCTCCCACACCCTCCCCCCTCGCTCGCAACTCTCCCTCGCATCTCTCCCTCGCATCTAACCGCTCCCCCTAAGATCAAATCCTGGCTACGCCGGTGATAGGCCCCACTATTTAGTAGGCCTTCACAGTGATGTCGCACAGGCGGAGCAAGAGCTGAAATACCACGATGTAGTCATTCAATTATCTATGAATATTTCTTTTTCTTACTTGTTTTTTTATAGGAAAAAAATCCCAATTTTACCAAAAGTGTGCACAAGATCGCTGAATTTCAGGTTTGAAAATGCCAAATATTCCTCGTGTGGGAGGGGGATACCCCCTTCCCACATCCTCCCCCAGGCCGCTCCGCTCCCTCGCACAGATATTCAAACTCAAAGTCCGTCCCCTACCCCCATCATTAAAACGGAACGATGCCCCTGGGATGATTGCTTCACTGACTTAAAAAAAAAAAATGAAGAATACAATAGCTACAGGAAAATATCTACTACGTTAGTCAAGAAATGGATATCCTTATTAGCAATGTATTGAAGTTATTTGGGCATTACGATTCAGGGCTGCGCTACGTTTTTGAAAGGGGGGGGGGGGTGTCAACATCGCCTGTCAGTCAAGAAGAAAGAACATCGAAAGACAAGAGAAACAACAACAAAAAAGTCTTCATACTTTTAAGGTCTGATTTTCCGCCGAAAGTCGGCTGACAAGAAAAAAAAAGCCAAACAGACAAAAACAAGAACAACTAGACCCGGAATTTGTCAAGACTGACAAATTAGGTGATCCGATCTCCTCCAAAATCAATGATTTGAGTCCTGATCTAAATGTTCATGACCATACAGGTTTCATCTGTGTTGACTTGACATTGACCGTGTGATGTTTGGATTCTCATTTAGAAAAGGGAGTGAGACCTGCCATCTTTGTTACCGAATTCCGTATACACTAACGGAAATACAGAATGAAGTATATTTGACCTTTGACCTCACTTTGCACACCCAAGATGGCGTCTAAGCAAAAAGTGATTAATTTATGAAATGATTCTTGTAACATGGTCTTTGCGTGTGCCAAATATGGGAAAGATAGGACATGTATTCACCAAGATACAGGATGAAACATTTATGACCTTTGACCCTAATTTACATACCCAAGATGGTGTCCGATCAAGTAGTTGTTATTTTATGAAATGTACTAAACATGTGCAAAATATGGGATTGATAGCCATTGTTGTTGTTCATCTATTGCACAGAAAGTAGTAGAAAGAAAGTAAAATAAAGAAAAATTATGTTATTTTATAGAAATTTGAAGGAGAAGCATAAAAAATCAGAAAAAGATAAAATGAGGAAAGGGAGATTGAGATTAACTAAAGAAAAAGAAGAAAAAAAGTGTTTTAAAAAATTAAAAAAAATATTGGCAGGGGTGAGCCTCGAACCAGGGACCTTAGGATTACGAGTCGGATGCGCTACGCAATGACCTATTTCATTCTCCATAGGCCCTGTGTATTAAGCAAAATGACGCTGCATCGAAGCCTCGTGCCATTTTCAACCAAGTTTTTCGACGTGATGCCGACGTCGAATGAAAGAATAGAGGGCACACTTACGATAGCCCAAAGTCTCAGCTACAACATAATAAAATCTGGGAGAAATTCACCGAAGCATAAGTGAGCTAGTGCTCGAAAAAGAGAGTCATGTCAATTTTCACTGCCAGAAAAACTGCTCTCCCATAGAGATAACACGTAAACTGGTCAAATTTGACAATATTACTTTCAATTCATTTGGTGATGCCGTCATCCAATTAAAATGTTGTAATATTATTAATGAAGATCATTTAATAAGCTACAACATACTGAAATCTGGGTGAAAATGGGCAAAGGATAAGTGAGATACGCTCGAGTGAACTTGTAATTTGATGACGTCATTTTGAAAATTTACTCTTTTTATTTTATTAAGAAATGTGATATCTTTTAATCACTTTTCCAGCATCGCCAACCCATGAAATGACATGTACAACTCATCAGCTTTCAGAATATGTAAAGAAAATGGGGTGTCACCGTCCATCCTAACGAGTAAAATCGGATTTAAAATTGGCGGTTTTTTGGCATTGTTGCACTGTATATCGCCATTGACGCGCGCGCGGAATTTCAACTTTGACGGGCCCGTATGACGTCATATTGTGTCGGATTGACTTGAAACTTGGTAGACATATTCCCTGACATTTCAGGCAGGCGATAAGTGTGAAAAAACGGGAAATTTTTATTGCATATGAGCTGTGCGTGCGTATATGCGCGCGCGCGTACGCGTCCGTAAATTTTTTTCAATTTTTCAAAAAATGCTCTAAATGGTCTGAAACATGTGCAAAAAAAAATGAGCTCGATTTGAGCATACAAATATTTCAACGCGCGCGTACGCGCACGCTTTAAGGATAAATATGAATTTTGAGAATATGAGTAGAATGCGCTTGACTTGAAATATATGTGACGTAAATTTCATAGAAAAATTCCATTCCATTAATGAGATATGATTGAGAATGTGTTTTCATATAATGACGTCATAGTGACGTCACGGTCGACTGATCACTTTGATTTTAGTTCGATTGCCGTCTTTGGGAAACGATACATATATGGTATAAGTTTGATATTGAAAGGACCAGGACTTTCTGAGCTAATCGATGCACAACTTTTGGGGAGAAATAAGAAGAAAAAGAAGAAGAAGAAGAAAGAATCCGTACAAAAACAGAAGGTGATCCGAGAGGATACTCGGATCACCTAACTAGAAATGTCGCTTTGGCGACTGGTATGCCTCCGCCATAATGCATGATTTTCCCAATAGGTCTAGATAGTACATGTGGACAATGTGTGATTACATTTTCACAAAATTGGCAAAATACTGAAATGACAAGTTTGTCACAAATGTGTTGAATGTTCACCTTCCTTGGCCTAGGTTTAATTGGATGAATAGGAGAGCATGTATCTAGGGATTTAAGGACTTTAACTCGACTTTGACCCATTCATACATTTAGGCATTGAGTAATTTTCAAGGTACAGGTGTGGAGAAAAAGTGCAATTTCTGAATTGAATAGTTTGACCCCTGACCTTTGACCCCATGAACCCTACATTCTCTAGATAATCACTTCCAGTCAGTATATGTATATACTATGTTCCATGAAGATACCTTGAACAATTTTCCAAGGTATGGAGGAAAAAGAAAATTTTAATATTTTTACTTGACCTTTTGACCTTTGACCTTTGACCTCATGACCCAAACTTTCACCAGAGAATCTTAATTGGGTAATACATGTATACACTAAGTTTCAAGAAAATATCTTCAGGCATTCAATAGATATGGTGGAAATAGTGAAATTTTATGTATTTGACCCTGACCTTTTGACCTTTGACCTCATGACCCAAACTTTCGCCAGAGAATCTTAATTGAGTAATACATGTATACACTAAGATTCAAGAAAATATCTTCAGGCATTCAATAGATATGGTGGAAATAGTGAAATTTTATATATTTGACCTTGACCTTTTGACCTTTGACCTTGAGCATGTGCACCAAAAAGTTGATAGGCACAACTTCACCCCCTAATACACATACATGCCAAGTTTCATTAGGATACCTCAACGGGTTTTGATAGTTACCTTGTCCACAAAATGCATTACGGACGGACGGAAGGACGGAAGGACGGACGGACGGACGGAAGGACGGACGGACGGACGGACGGACGGACGGACAACCCGAAAACATAATGCCTCCGGCACCACTTCGTGGCGGAGGCATAAAAAGTCGTCATATTTTTGCTGCCACTTCCCTCCCACTTTGCATGGAAAAGAGTGGGACATTATATTTTGATCCCTGTAAAGTGTGTGTGTGTGTGGGGGGGGGGGAGCTTCCCCCCCCCCCCCCCCCCGGGCTGCGCCGGTCCGGTTATGGACTTGTAATCGTCCCCCCCCCCCCCCCCCACTCCTCAGTACGGATTTACGCCGTTGGTAGTAGCACACGTACACGAACACGCAAAACTGTGTGCACGTGCTCCGTACCGTACGGATCCAGTACGGTCGATAAATAGTAAAAACTGTAAATAGATATGTATAAAATCTGTGCTGCCAGAGCCCGGGGTGCAATTTTTTTTTTTCCAATATATTTTGTTTTTGTCCCTGGTGCAAAATAAATAAAGGTAAAATAAAAAAATAATAAAAACGAATAATTATTCAGCGTCCCGCGTTGACTTCGCTCGTAGACTGAAGTATTTTTTTTTCAGGGTCTGAAGGGGGGTGCGTTACCCACCCCCCCCCCCCCCCCCGTGACGCGCATGTATACAGACATGCTTAAAGAATTAACACGCATTTTGCTTCCATAATCAGGTATCATGAGTTTCATATTTGATATTTGACAGGAATACATAGATACACACGTTCACGTGTACCAAAGGAAGCTTTGTGAAAACTGCGTCAGCACTATGCATTCGTTTTCAAATTTCCCATTTTCCAGATGTTGCTCCTTTGTTTTTCTTAAACTTTCTACTTGGTGGAAGAGGCCGCTTTAAAAAGAAACAAGCAAGCAAACAGAACGTCCTTAAGGGATAGTATTCAAAGGAGCAGGAGCAGTTGAAGTAATAAAAATGATCAAACAATGTATCTTTAAAAAGCTAAAGATTATCTTCTCTTTTTCTTTTTTTTTACTTTTTTTTTTGGGTGGGTGTCTTTCTTTCTAGCCTACGTTTCATATTCGGCATTGAAGCTTACCATGTCTGATGGTCAGAAATGGTGGAAACGTAATTTATCAGTTAAACACGATGGCCATGTGGAAGAATTTGTGTCGTATTTTTTGTTTCTTTGCTTCAGGTCTGTGTACTGGACGAGAGACAGATATGATGAAATAAAGTGTAACAACCTTCAGGACGGAGCCGATTGCACTCCTCTGAGCACACCTGGTAACGGGTACATCTACGGATTGTTCATCGACACAAGTTGTAAGTATAGGATTTACAATGAATTCTTCTAAGTCATCTTTAGTGCAGTCATGCCTCAAAATTTCACGGACACTCCATAATTATGATGCTTATAATTCCACAGCGTACATTACATTCGATAGTGACGTTTATAGATTTGTCGAATTTATTGTGGTCCTTGATCAGACAAATGATGTTATGAAACCCCTCAACACATGCGCACATTCCAGCAGTGTGCCACCATAATTCTATTACAATACCACTTGTTCACCTATGCTGAATTTATGCACGTTATGTACTGTTGCTTTGTTTTCTTAAGCACTTCATCGATACTTCAATTCTCAAGTTAAGGTGCAATGAAACCATCCTTGTTCAGTGTGATTGTCATGACTTTAAAATCATGTTCATTTATCATCCCATGATCAACAGAAGTTTGAAGCTGTGGACCCAGTTTCAACATGTTTATAGATTTTAAAATGCAAAAGTCTGAAAATAGTCCGGAGGTCTCCTTTAAAGTCAAATTTTGGAAAAGACGCAAACGGTGAGGGGATGTTAGAATCTATTGTTTGTGTAAGATATGTTTACTTTTATGTAAGCAATATCAAAACAAAGTTGAAGAGCGTATAATACCATCCATAGGCGTATTGTTGTCTCACAGAAAGTTGCTAAACCTGTGGTTGTATTGTGTTAAAATGTATTCATTTTCCGCCATTAAAAAGATATACAAACAAAATATACATTACATAAAACAGACCTTCAATGTAGGGATGACCCTATTCAGCGCTGTTTTACACAGAGGTCCCTTAAATGAGAAATATAAACAAACACTACAGTAACATAAGAAGAAAATACAAACCTTCAGAGAAATACATATCAGCACTTTCTTTTGACCTTTGACCTTTTGGAAAAAAAACTTCCAAGAAAATTTGTATTGGTAATACATGTATACACTCAGTTTCAAGAAAAATCGTGCATGAGGGAAATAATAAAATGTTTGAGGAGTTGACTTTGATCTTTGACCCCTGACCTTGGACCCATGATACCCCCCCCCCCCCCCATTCCCTAGATAGTCACTGCCAGTCAGTATATGCAAATTCTGAATCTTTGTATACAGTATGCATATATAGGCCTACGAAGTTCCATGAAGCCTTTCTGTAGAACTAAGAGGTATAAACAGTCAGCTATACCTCATCTTGCTTCACTCTTTAACTCCAATCTATAATATTACATGAATTTGACTGGTTTTCATACAGTTGGATACCAGTATCACTTCATATCTAATACGTCATTACAACAGAAGCATATGGTGTTCATTAAGTTTTGATGTATTAGTTGATTGCTGTTGATATTCATAATACTCCAATAAAAGTGTTTAGAGAGAATATGTTGGTCAGGAAGTGCTATTTATATACTATATACGAAGCGTGCTACAGGCATTGTGTTAATTCACTGTTATTTTGTCACACATTACTGTCCTGTGAATCACTGGTGTGAATAATTGATTGGCCCCACTCGTTTTGACGTCTGAATGACCGAGATGTATTGACCAAACACTGCATGTGTTAACTCAATCATGAAATAAGTCCAAAATATTGTATGTGTAAAGTGAAAGGCTATTTTCTTTTTTCTTTTTTTTTGCGGATATGACAACAATTCAATATTTCGTTGGCATCAGTGTCACCATCAAGGTTTTCGTTGTCATTGCTCCTTGTCACTGCAGTAAACTCTTGGTGTTCAGATTGACCTTAAGATTTTTATAATGTATTATGGCGTTCTGAAATGATTTATATAAAGGCAGTTTTATTTTACCTCCCCAGGCAGTCAGTCAGATTTAGTTAGGGTGGTTTTTTTTTCTCTCCCGGTTTTAAAGTTGCAGTATGGCTATGGATGAAACTGAGCTTTTTGGTTCTAATGTCCTGATGGACAATCCGTATATGAAGTGGTTTTGTTGTGAGTGGCTCTGGATTTTTTCCTTATTTTTTCTATCTGCTTTTAAGAACATAGGCATTACTTAATAGATATGTTTATATATAAAATATATGGAGAAATTGTGTTTTTAAAGGAGCATCATTTAATTTATATCATTTTGAATATTTAAGGGAGCTTTGTCCCTTTTTTCTCCCTCTCTCCAGTCTCTCTCTCTCTCTTGTGTTGCAATGAATAGCGCCCCGATAGGCAAAGTCCGAGGACAAGGTTGTTAGGAGTTTGAGTTATTTTATTTATATGTATGTGCTGAACATGACAGTGATAATTATATGTGTAATGATGGAGGAAATCATGATTTCAATATATTCTATATATTCTTGTGTTGTGGTGGGTGGCGCCATCTGTAGGTGACCTTCGGTATTCGTTGTCCGTTCACCTGTCATGTTTTGTGTCATATCATTCGGTATTTTTCTCATTTCCCGTGGGAAGATTCTTCAATATAAGAACATTATCTTATCTCCTGTTGATTTTTAGGTATCCAATGGTATCGAATTTTTCGTATGATACAGTCGG
>NW_027272297.1:0-142495 GCF_040938485.1 Diadema antillarum | reverse complement strand
CATTGTGCTCAGCTTGCTATTCCTGACCCTTTACTAATAATGTGTGTGTTCTTTTCTACCACTTTGTAAGCCCCTGTATGTAAACCAGAGCTTCAATTGATTTAAAAACCACACTACATTCCACTTTACTTCTTTGATGCGTGGTCACATTGAAAACCACCAATTTGATGGAGATTATGTTCCAGGATATTAGTCCATCATTTACATGAAGTACAACATACCTTTCATATTAACTTTGAGTATCTGGTACATTGTCATGTGTTTCAGTCTTAGCACCCTCTCTGCCCATGGCAGTGTAGGGGTAAAGGGAGTGAGGCAATGGCCATGTACAGTGTAGACATGTCCTTCCATGTCAATTAGTCTGAAATATGATTTTTTTAATCAACAAGCCAATTGCCGGAGGTTCACTCTAAGATTATTGTATAATAGGCAATATGGTGGGGGGGGGGGGGGGGGGTAAAAAGGTTAGGCAGTGTTGAGGTAAACAGACTAGTAATCTTAAGGCAGGCTTCAAGCTGGCACCTCGTCTGTGCCTTAATGTCAATGTATGCACAGCCAATTTTATCCTGCACTCCAGAGTGCCTTCTCAAACTGTAAAACTGTATAGTCCAGGTCAAGAAATCAATCTTCACTTTTGACAGTTATCTTGAACACATCAGAATCAGTGTGACAACAGTGATGTGTTCAGACATTGGCTATTTGATTCTGTGCTAGGTATGATATTTCCATGACAAGTAAAATTGAAGCTACATGTACTTGACAATTCGTGCAGATGGCGGAGTAGATACTGAGAGTTGTACCAGGATGATCTATAGTTAGTGTGGAGTCTGTGCGGCATACTGCAGTACTTGAGTAAAGAGCAGTTTCATAGAGGAGCCAACATAATTTGTTAACATGTTTAGAAACATGTCTTGAACTATTTGAGCTGTTTCAGAGTATCTGAAAACAAAATATGGTTATATTTCCTCATTCCTCAGTTCTCAAATTATATGAGCCCAGTCATGGCTAGTTTCCAAAATATCAAGTTTGGCTTGATTCAGAATTTGCCTTTGATGGCAAAATGTGTTTGACTTGTACAGCACATATTGAAAGGCAGAGCATAGCTTGAGCTGGTATTCACTTTCATGACAAACCAAATAAAATGACCAGAGTGTGTGTGTATACAGTGAATATAGTGTATGTTGGAACATAGGCCTACTCTTTTGTGAAAGTGTTTTGAGAGCTGCATTTTTTAATTAGAAAATAAAGACCTGGTGACACGGCTGTTTTGTGCAATGTTGATGGAGGGTAATAGCTAGAAATGTCAGAACAGTCCATAATTATTTGCATGACTAGAAATGTGTTTCATAAATAATAACAAACACGATTTGGGAGTTTTGTCGTCATCCGAAACAAACTAGAACACTAATTATTAAGATATATTCTGGGCCTTCCTCCCTTACACAATGTTTCTAAAATTAAAGAAACTCATGCTTTGAAGACCTACATGTATCTAATATAAATATTGAGCACTAAGTAGGAAAGCCTGATGCAGGTTGGATTTATGGAATATCATGACTATGAATCATTTTTCCTTCAAGAATTCAGCCGTCTACCCTCCGAAGCAGGTCAATGATAATTCATCTCTGATGCCAGCTGTTAGTTTTCCCTTTTCCAAGGTATGATGTGCAGGGCAGGGGGCCCTCATTGGCCACCCACACCTGTTAGTCAAACAATTTTAGTTTGAAGCAGCAACACGCTAAACTTGCACTCTTCACATGCAGCATGCAGCATTTGGGCACTTATATTAATACTTCACCATGTTATTATTGCATTGTGTCATCTGTATGGTTTCTTTTTCTCTTTGTTTACATTTATAAATTAATTTTATTTGCTCAGTAACTAAACAAATAATAATTGCAAATAACAGTTCACAAAGCAGTGTGCATTCACTACACCATATATCATTATGCAAGCAGACATACTTGTACTGACCAAAAGTACAGTGCCACGAAGTAAGCTTTAAGTGCTGCAATCAACAAAACCAGGAATCAGTATGTTAATCTGTTAATATATGACACAAGCAAATGCAAAAATTTGATTTGACATGCCGTGAGCCAGGATACCATCATACCCTGGCTTATGGTGTAGTGTAGCACCATCTCATGTTCATAAGATGTAAAGGTTTTAATCAATGATATTATGACAGCCAAATTTTAGTAATGACAGATTATGATCCCATGCCAATTGTTATGACATGTTCAACTTGAATTCAAAAATAATGATGATATCAGTACTTTTTGATAATCATTTAGTTATGAGGGAATGATAAGGAAAGAGTTAGGCCCGCTCATTTAATCTGTGCAAAAAGTGGTAGGTAATTTCTGATCGTGTCATACAATATCATTGATTATAATGTCATGAAAGCTTGTCAGAGTTACAGGGGTTTTAAAAGAAATGCAAAGGGCGTGTACACTCTTTGACTATAACATTACTGTATTCGATGGAAGAAATTGGCACTTCAAATTCTACAGTGTATTTTTGAGAATGAAGAGAATTTGATTCCCCTTTAGATTGGGAGACCCTAGAACCGTAATCACAGGGGAATTCACAGAGTTTTTGTACATTTGTGCTGCAAAATATTTGCATCAAGCACTCAAAATTGCTTTCACCCATTTGGGGGTGACCCACAGTACAGTGCATAAAAAAAGAAAAGAAAGTACTTGTAATAATTGAATAAAATGGCTGATTTTCCGCATGTATTGGGTACCACAGGATAGCAAAAATGGCATCATTTGTTTGAGGTCGTTTTGTTACTAAGTGTGGCATAAGTGTAACAGTGAGCGATGGATAGATTATAATAATGTTAATAATTATGCCATTGCATGGTGTTTTAGAATGCTGAGGGACTGTACATTGCACTCTGACATCTGCATGGGACTTGTAGGACAGCATACTGTAAAAATGGAAATTTTAGTGGTGTTGAAATTTTTACGCATTTCACGCCACAAAAACTGACACAAAAAGAAAAGCATGCAAATATTTTTGCTTGTCTGTAGGTGATATCTTAATTCTGAATTAAAAATGCAAGAAAAATCACTCACGCAAAAAAAAAAATCCACTTTTACAGTGTATATTAAATTATGAGCAAATTGTTCAAAATATGCAACTTCTATCTATCAGCAGTTAGAATTAAAGTGAACAAGCAGCACCGTTTTGATTGTTGTTATAGATGTGGTGTATGTATGTTTACCTGTTTGTACATGCAAAACATGCTCTTTGTATTCAATCCAACATTATCTGATGTCTTTTAGACAAATTTCAATGGATTTTGTGTGGAAAAAAAGAAATCTTCCTATCTCTTAGTCTGATCTTTGGCAGTATTCATTAAAAACAAAATGAGATAAGATAAGAATACCTTGGGTGTAGATCTATAACCTGAAGACATAATCTGTCAAAGATAGTTCCATGGGTGATTTGAAAAGGAAAGGAAAGAAATGTCACAAAGCATCAATGTTATCTAGGCATTCACACTATAGCTTTCATGGAACTGCTGAATGGATTTTCATTCACAGTTTAAGTAATCCCTCTTGAGAAAGAAAAATAATTTCATTGAACTTGTGTGACTATGATGTGTGATGTCATTGAATATCTCATTTAATTGTTCCTTGCTGTTCTTTCATTTGCTGTACAATATCCTGCTGTGCAATAATGGCATTAATTTCCATATCTAAAGAAAGTCTCAAAGGGCAAATATCCTCAAATCGGTTTTAGATCTTAAGAGTATCTTAGAGTTGATTCTAGACAACAGATTGAAAGATGTTTATATGTAGGTGATGAAGACTTGTTGTCTTCTAGGCATAGACGAATAAATGCCTTCATTCTTGTGTGCTGCTTTACACTGACCATGAAGTCATGTAGGGAGTCACTGTCGGTGATGGTAGAGCAATGCCATTGATTCTACATATGTAATGACCTATTCAAAGTGCCTTTTAGGGTCCTTCACTCAGTGCATAGGGTTGTGTTGAGAACCAACTCTTGGCATGTTGTTTGAAATACTGATGAATTTCTTAAATTAGAGAATGCTGTGATTGTAAAATGCTAGTTTATGAGCAGGGCTTCTCACCCCCCTGTTATGAGTGGATTGTGAGTTGGCATGATTACATCTAATGATCGTGTCTTGTCTTTATCAAAGCTAACATACATCAATGCTGAATTTCAATTGATACTCATTGCTAAGCATTATGGAAATCAGTGAATGCATATTAATACATGATGATGCAATTGATATTAAATCCAGAGTTTGTAAAATGACTCATTCCATTCTTGTGTTGTAAAGATAGGAAATTGTTAATTTACCAGTCCGTGATCCTGAACTAAACAGTGAATGGAAGTAAAGTTAGTTTGGATCCATACCTGAGACTTGTACAGAGGTTTAGTGACTCAGTTTTATTCAATTCACTCACTTCTTTAATTCCCTCTGTTGCTAAATCTTCCTGCTCATCATCCAGCTCCATCCAGCCTCCATCCATTCATGCAATCCCTTCTGTCATGACATGTGGTTACAAACAGGCCTGGTTACAAATGTTGCATTTTTGCAAGCTGCAGTGTGCAGATGCACATGATGATGTAAAGTAAAATTAAGATATGGTGAACATTCTTTTGTATTGTAATATCATCAGGTAAACCATCAACACATGCAATTTATTTATCTGTGTGTGTGTGTGTGTGTTCTTGAGAACATGAAGACAATTGGTCATGATATACCATATAAAGATATGTTCAGGATTATGATGGCCAAAGCACATGCCATGAATATATTTGTTAGATTTTCCCCAGTTCATGAATGCTTAAATTGTCAATAAAGAGGGCAATGACATTAAATACATTCATCTAAATTTTGAGCAAGAGAACTTGTTTTGCTCTGTTATTATGTTCCCCCAAGATGTTATTGATGCTTGAACTCTAGCAAGCCCTTTATTAGTAATAAGCAGAAGACCTTGGTAGAGCTAGCTGAGCATGAGAGAACCTAAATTGCCCAGGGGAACGGTAGGCACCCTTCTACCCACCAGAATGTCAATTTATGCACAGTAGGGAGTCCACCTGAAGGCAAACATGATTACATCAATCCTGGTCCAAAAATACTTTCTTCTCTCTGCTATTGGTAGTACTAGATTCCTACAAATCATCACTTCATGTCTTTATCTGCTGCAGTATTCTTATTATTATGATGAATAAACTGTGCAACCATTTTTATTGAGTTATAAATAAAAAGACACATTCTTCATCAAAATACATATTCATGCCACCCATTGTGGAATTATGTGGATGTGCTGGAAAGTAACTTTTTACATTTCGTAGGCCCTTTATTACATGTCAGTTATTTACTTTCAATAGTTGACAAAAGTTAACTCACTGATAGTGTTTGATTGCAACAGTAAGATGTGTTGTACAAAAATCAGTGATCTAAAATGTTTCAGTTTATTTGCAAAGTTAGCTCGGCCAATTTCAATTGTTAACAGAAGTTAACTCACTGATAGTGTTTAAGATGTCTAAAATCGATAATCTAAAATCTTTTCTGCAGTCCATTTGTAAAGTTAGCTCAGCTAGAAAATAGTGATTGACAAAGTACTGTATAACCGTTGTTCCATGAGGATCATTACAATGTATACATTATGACAAGCCTTGTTGCTAATTTGATCTGCATCTCACCACCAAGAAATTGGAAGTTTGCAAAAATCAGTGTTACATTGGCACTGTGAGTGGGGTGTTGGAATGGTCTATCAATGGCCCAAGCCATATTGTCATTTAATCAATGCTTGGAAAGTTTTTTTTTTTCTTTTCTTATATTCCATCTTGAGATATCTTTTCTCATTTGTCACCCTGATGTTATCTAACAATGTATGTGGACAGATGTCACACATATCTAGGGAATTTATATATTTTCATCCTTGGTGGATATGCTTTTTACTGTTGTTGTGTTTTAAGTTATATCTGACTTCCAACTTGATTTCTTTTTACCGGTGAACATGCTAATAATGCCTTGGTTGATTCATCTGGATTATTTTTTATCATTTTTTTTTTCACTCTTACACACAGTCCTACAAGAGGAGGTTCTTCTACCTGAAGCAGCTTGCTGACCGGTCATTCCTACTGGAATACCACAAGGATGACCGAAGCACTGAGGCCAAGGGAAACATGTATCTGGACTCCCTTGTGGAGGTGACCAAGGTGAGGACTAGAGAGGGTTATTGCACTTTTGTGTTAGTGAGTTATATGTGAGAAGGTACATAAAGTAGGTGACTGTGTACAGATGGGTAGGGATCTACATAGGCATTTTTGTGTTTGTATGTGAGCGTGATGTTCTGTGTATTCTCACTGTTTTAGGCATCCTTGCTTTCAGGCTTTATGTTTTGTATTATATCATACATACAGCTTGTCTTTCAGTCTGGGAATTGCGGCTAAGTCTTATATCGCACTGCGCAGTGTCATATGTTTCAGAGTTGTCACCAAGCTTTTAGTGTCTTGAGATTCTTTTGTTCTCATGATCTCAGTGGCTCTCATGTCTCAGTTCATTTTTTTCAAGAGAGAGAGAGAAGAAGGTTTTGAAATGTCTGTCTCATTGAAGTAGGAACCTCTCAAACCACTGTTCAGGCTTGTAATATCTCAGATACATACATACATGTATACATTAGAGCTCCAAACTTAAAGTAATAAATGTCATTGGACTATTGAGGCGTAAGTTTCACTATGATGGTATCATTTGTAGTCTTGTGTGAAGACAAAAAACACTTAAGTCAGGCATGCAGTGCAAGACCGAGGGTTTTCTGTGTATGTTATCCTCTAAAACAAGCATACTAAGGAAAAGTACTTTTCTTTCTTGAGCCAAACTTGTAGAAGAAAAAACTACATCTCAGAATTGAAACATCGCTGTATTTGTACAAATTATATTTGCCTTAAAAAGAAGATTATAGGTCTATATTTTTGTTTTGATAACACATCTTTGTGGTAGCAAAATTATTACATTTTTCTTAAATGACCTTAGATGACCTTGATTCCACAAATTTGAAACTTATATGTTTGAAAGTTTGCCATTACCAACCCCCAAACCCAAAACCCTTGTCCACCCCCCCCCCCAAAAAAAAAAAAGAAATGTGATGATAAAATAACATAATAAAAAAAAACACTTCTATACAGCTATATCTATTCCTCTATGAGAGAATCAAATATCTGCTGTGCCCTCTCCCACACACAAACACTCACAAACAACGCAACCCAAACCAATATGGGGAAAGCATGTCATCTACAGCAAGTTGGAGAGAGAATGTTGAAAGGCCCCACCCTTTCCTTTACTGACAATCATGTAATGTGCTCGGTGGTGATAGAGATGGCATTTGAAAATTCCAAGGGCAGACTTAAGAATCTCCCCTGTACATCTCTAGGGAACCAACTTGGCAAACCAGACAATAATAAGCCCTGTAGGAATCTTCACTAACAGACACTACTTCGATTCTGAGTGAGATAATAGTCTGGGCTGTACAGCTTGAATGATTACCATGAAATGAGCATCTTGAATGTGCAGGATGGGATGGTAGATAAAAGATGAGATGTAGGATGTATAGGAAGATATGCTAGAGATGTCCCATTTTTTAGGCCAATTTCACAAAATCTCCCTCTCTCAATCCCACTTGAGTTTGAATTTCTCCTTTTGGGGTCTGGATTTCTCCCACTCGAGCTTTGTGTCTCTTACATAAAATTTATCTTTATCCTGCCAAAAGTAGTTTTGTCATATACATGTATTCTGGATTTGAAAATAAGACTAAGATAGGAGCAGAAAGCATCTATAACCCTCGAGCTGGACCCCCACTACAAGGCTTACCATGCTCTGTGCTAATGATGTGTGCTACATGCACAGTGTAATGTGGACATGATCAGAAAGTCTCCTTTAATGTGAGGGGTCCCAGATGTGAGCTTTCTGGTTGGAGTCTCTGGATATGCATGCTGTGAGATGCTTGTGTGGGACCTAGATGTTGTGGTTACCATGGAGATAAAAAGCATGAGATTGAGACATCTTTTTACTTGGGAACAACTATTAGCGAATCAAAAGTTTTTTGTTTTTTTTTTAATCCTTGATATCTCAATTTAAGATTGTTGTTAGAGATTACAGTTATTGTCACACTGTGTGCGACAAGACAAATACCAATTACATCAAGTTTATCAATTGTCAGATTGGGCACTCATTCAGAAACAGGATAAAGAGTGTTGCTCTCCCCAATTTTCACTTGCATTTTGTTTTGTGACAATGCTTTCTTTGTATCAGTAGTCATAATATGTAAATATATACATCACTTTTATATGACAACTACAGTAAGCTGTTATGAAATTTACATGATATTAATTTAGGACTAATAATTTCCTTTTTAAGATCAGTCTCAGCACAATTGATTATCTTTTGCAGTTTGAATGCTACCATAACTATTACTTATTATAATATCTTAATCAACCCCATGAAGTTCAGATAAAGATTGCAGCAATATGACCTTATTAAATGTTCAGTATGTAATTGTTCATTAGCCCAAGAGACTGCAATGGCCTCTAGCATGACTCTGACTCTAGCCATGTTCACACCATACAAATGAAGCAGCGGTTGCTAGATTTAGAAGTCATCTGACGTCACTTGTGCCATTTACCAATACACTTTGTTGTATGGACTGAGACTCCAGACTCAGAATCCTGCTGCTGCTAGCTGTCATCCTACAGCTTCTCATGGCTGTTCATGCCACATTGCTACTTATACTTGGACAGACTCAGCACCGTAATATTTTCCTAAACAATGAGAATATGCACATGGCCTTTACAATTTTGATGTGGGCTAATCTAGGATTTTTTTTTTCCTTTAGGTGGAAGGGGGGGGGGGTTGTATACTTCCCTATTGTGAACCTTTTGAGGAATGGTATTGGTTTGTTTATTACAGAAGATCTTTTATATGACATAGTGAATATCTTTATTTGAAACACACTAATTAGTCCAGAAGGCCAACTGACAAGATTGGAGGTGGAAGGCATAGGATAAAGAGATGTGACAACTAGGGCTGGGTATTTTTGGTTTCATATCAGAACACACAATTTATCTTGACATTATGCTGCGTTTGTGTTAGACAATTTCCCCCTCCCCAACAGCATTTTAATGATATGCTGCATTTCACTGTCATGTCAACAACCATCACTCTGTGAATATGAATGGATCTCTTCAGAGATTAGGATGACCTTAGTCAATATACATTGTATGTATGTATGCACTTTGTATGCAAGCTTGTATGATTGTCATTGTTTACAAGTGAAAAACAAATTTCTGTTTCATGGCTGAACAGGCAGTAAATACTCGTATGGTGTATTGGTATCATTGATCATCATATTCCTCTCATTCTGTTTTCAGGTACAAAATCCTATGTTAGGTGCTATTTACTGTATTCCATGTATTTACATCTGGTGATAAGAATTGTACAGGATAATATTTTGTAATAAGAAATAAGCACAGTACATGTACAATCATATCTTTTTCTTTTTTCTTTTTTTTTTCTTTTTTCTTTTTTTTATATTTGACAATATGTCATGTATGCTGTTCACATATTACACATGGTATACTTTCCAACTGTAACTAAAGTTTTATGAGCACTACCGGTGAAATGCTGAAATGTCACATGTGTGAGTGGTGGGATACCATTTTTAAAAAAATAAAGCAAAAAAAAAATGTCGGATAATATGTCAACAGTTGTATGAAGGTATGCACCAATGAAAATAATCCTGTTTTAGTTCAGGCAAGTAAATACAATATCACCCCCTATCTAGCCCCACCCCTGCACATAGCAAGCAGCTATAATGAACCATGGGATAACAATCACATGAATTTACATGACCAATTATTCTGTGATGATTACTTTTTCTTGCCATATTGTGCCATGGGTGACAAGAAAGAAAATAAAATGATTAAATATATTATTATTCAAGGGTCTGTTTGTGCACTCATACCTAAAAACATATAAAAACCTTATTTCAGATAAGTCACACTCTGCAGTTAGGGTAATCTGTGGTTGCCTCAATTTTGCATTTATTTCATACACACGTAACTCCCTGATCTAGACTCATCCAAAGCTTTTTATTTGGCTAAAAGGAACCTGCGGAAGGTTTTCACACCAAGAATTCACTAGTTCTCTCTACATCTACAATGAGGAAGTCCAGTTAGCACCCAGTCTGATGTTTGCCATGGCGTTGATGTGAGTGTGCCCCCAAGCTTATTTGAAAGTACTCTCACACTTTCACACAAAGGGAGAAAAAAATTACAACACATCCCATCAGCATGACAGCCTGGATTAGCCACTTTCTGTGATCACCACTTTTAATATCACTGCCCCTACTGCTTCTGATGAGTCTGTGGGTCATAGGGGAGTGGGATGGGGGAGGGGGGGGGGGGGACTCAGAATGTAAGGGGAATGCCTTACACATGAACATTTCTCATCTGGAGGTACATGTATAGTCATCTCATCAAGTTTGCGATTGAAGGTAATTATGTAACCATTCTGCTCTAGTCCTAGGCGTAGAAAAAAAAATCTTTTTGGTTGTGTTTCTATGGATTTAGACTCTTATACACATGTTATGGTGTCAGTTTTAGGCATTTACTGCATACAATACATCGCAAGAAAGTACTGTAAAATGGAAAATGTTTGCAAGAGTAATTTTTTTGCGCTTGGCTAGGTACGATGAATTTCACACATTTTCAGTTCCCCAAAATAAGAGTATTAAAAGCATTACATATAGTTATAATGATAATGATAATGAATAACATTTATATAGCGCTTAATACTGATGTTTCTAAGCGCATTGATCCGGAAAAAAAAAAAAAGAATAGTTAGAACAAGCAGCAATTTTGCATGCTTTTATTTTCACACTAGTTTCATGTTATCAAAATCTTTAAAAAATTTCCACACTGCAAAAATTTCCATTTTTACAGCAGTCCCTCCACAGAGCTTCTTTTACGCTTCATGAGAGTTAGAATGTGTTGGCACAAATTGGATTGTGTAAGTAATGATGGCAACATGATCTGTCTGCTAGTGTTATGGAGTGCAAAAATGACTGATCTTAGATGAAAAAGAGTCCACAAGTGTAATACCAAACATGTGAAGAAAAAAAAAACTCTCCATATTCCTTACCAGTGAATGGGACATATCACAGGATGTTTCATTTGAAATTATCACACTGTGTCGGGAGTTCATCAACACTTCAAAAAATTTCCCAAAATATCATGATTCTTGACCGGGGTGAGGCAGCTGATCTTGTCATGATGAACTATTTTGGGAAATAGAGGTGATATCAGTTGCTATATCTCACATATAACTAGAGTTTTCCAATGATACAGTATGTAGGAGTACTGAAAAATTATATTAACAGAATGCACTGTGGTGGAATGCAGACATTTCTGTGATATTTGGTCATTGGTAGCTCTGATCTATGATAAATAAACAGCAAGCAAGTAATCCAAGTAGTCTGTGAGAATGGTGTGTAAGTAGCAGTGTTACCTTCCATCCAACTATGGTGGGACTGAAGGTGATGTGTGCATGTTGTCATGATTGAGTAGAAGTCAGGTAGAGTGGATGGATGAAGCTGTAGCAGATCAGTCTGAGCTTGATTGACGCTAATGGGACAGGCTAATTTGTTGTGGTATTTCATCTGGTAAATGGAGTGGAAACTAATGTTGGTTTAATTACTTGAGATGCTCGGGAGGAATTTATGTGGAAGATGTCATGTTTCATGATTACTGATGACTGACTGTCTTAAATGACAGGCAATTGCTTTTCTATCAGGTTGTATAAAGTGATTTCTGCTGTATTTTAGTAGCTACATGTTAGATACATGTTAGATTGGGCCCCTGACTATTTTTGATATCCCTGTGACAGTTTTACACCTGATTAGGCAGAATAGGTGTGACCATCACATGGTGATGCCAGAATTAGATTTGCTTGGCAGCGAGTCACTGATTAAAGTCAGCTATTATAGGCAATGTGTGCCTTTACTTCATTGGTCTTTGTCTGTTTAATAACACTCATCGAGGGGAAAAAATGGGGGGGGGGGGAGAGGTGGCTCTTTAAAGTGGGTCTGAAAGCTGTTTGCCATTTCATGTGTTGTAGACTGAAATTCAGATGGTGAGACTGCCATGGGAGGAAATCAAATCTTTTGTTGTTATTACTGTTATTTGCAGATTTTTTTTTTTTATTGTACGTATCCTGCCTTGTACTCAATACATGACAGTAGACACAATACGCTTTTCAGTAATGTAAAGTGTAAGTGAATGTAAGTTATGTAGAAATAAACTTACTTTTAACCATAAGATTGAAGTAAAAAGATATGGGTATGTCAGTGTTGGTTTGAAAGCAGATTTTGGTATTTCACAAAAGAAGATATTCTGGTCCTTTGTGAAAATTCTGTATTGTATGATTTATAGTCTTTAACCCTTAAAAAGGTGTAGATTTTACTATAACACACATTTTTCATGGACACCTGCCCTTAAAAGTATTCTTGGGACCAATCTTCACCAGGTCAAAAAGTGATAGAATAATGATGTTAAAGGGAAAAGTAGTCTGTCATATGAAAGAAAAAAAGAAAAAAGGTGGATTTGAACCAAGTCCTGTAACATGCAGGGCAATGGAGCTTTTGGTGCATTTGTTGCAAGGTACACTTGTACTAGCGCGTGATATTACGGTATGTGTATTTGCAATAAGTTTAGCACAGATTGAGAGAGACGAGAGAGAAGGAGAGATTAGGATGTAAGAATCATGTATCTCATCTTTCTCCACAAATGTTTTTTCTTCTTCTTTAAAACTAGTCCTCAAAGGGTAGAAAGTTTGGGTTGGAGCTTCGCATGCAAGACAGGAATCTTGTCTACAACATTGCTGCAGAGAGCGATGCGGAAATGGAGGAGTGGTACAGCGCCCTCAACAAGGTGATCGAACAGCAGAAAGCAGATGCAAACAGTGACAAGCAGAGCGTGTCCTCCATGGATGAGTTAGATCAAGGTAGTGACGTCTTCCTTCTCTATTCAGCCATGTGATGGTATTCTCTCCATTATGGCTGACAGACTCTTTTCACATCGAACATACAGACAAGCTATGTGGGAGTACTGCCTACACTATTTGTGTGACAGTAGCTCAGATTTTTTTTTAAAATCATTGCTGAATATCCACTTTTCAAGTCATCATTGTGTCTTACTGGAAACACAATCTCATAACTGTATTCTGATATCACCCATTAAAATTAACTCTCATTAAAAGATGCCAACAGGGTATTAAAACTGAGGTGTGTATTATTGTGCAGTATTTTTATCTTCTATTAAACATTAATGTGATTTACTCCAGCTGTAAGATGCAAATGGAAGATAGCATTTTTTTTTAATTACTGTTTAAAAATGTACAATATGTATATCTCATTCATAGAATATGCAGATGACATGTCACCAACGGGCAAACCAGAGAACTTCATGCTGAGTCTAGAGAACAGCAAACATCCTGAGCTGCAGAAATATGCCAGGGAAACGGAGAGGATGAATGCTCAAAAGAGGAGAGAAAACCGACAAAAATTGTTCTATGTCTACCCCAGGATGCAGGTAAAGAGCATAAGACTTGACAGATACTTGATGCATGTAAAGTTTGTTCAATTTTTTTGCCTACATCTAGAAATTAATGATATCAATCAGGTACATCTATTTAAAGATTCTTCATAGTGTGTAGCAAGATGCAGAAATACAGCATTACATGAAATGTATTGTCAAACTTGCCATAAAACCAGAAATTGTTGTGAATTTGTGAGGAGCCAAGATTCAGGAAAATAAACTGCACATGAAAATGTTTGTTTATGAACAATGCATTGAATACAAGTCACCAATTTGTGAAAGTTTCATACTGCAAAAAAGGCTATTGGCTCCAGTTGGCGAAAGTTTCATGGCGCAAATGTTTATGGTTATACAGAAGTGCATGCGCAGAGATTGCTTGGTAATATTACATAGTAGTCATGATCATGTTTGTAATTCATTTTATTCCAGCAAGGAGAAAAGACAAGTGGAGAGCCAGACTGCAAGCCGTATGAAGAAGAGTTTGGGAAGAGATTTGTGGTGGAGTTTTATGAACTCCAGTTTCGCTTGTCTGCTGCCCTCAGCTCTAGCGGGGAACCCACAGAGTCACCAGGCAAACATGGCAAACTGTATAACGTGAGTACCATGTCAGACATTTCAGTTTTCACAAATTTGGTACATAACATTAGAAACTATACAACAAGCCAGAATTACACGGCAGTAGTGTTTTAAGATTGCTTACACCCTGTGGCTATACAGGCAATGATTAAGTCGTAATGGCACTGCCATGTGAATATGGTAGTTAGCTAATCAATTGCAACATCAAAAGTCAAGATATACAGTTGTACAATTACCATTTTCTTTTGTTTTATTGAAACCATTATCATCCTTTTGTCTCCAATCTGGAAAACATATATCATGACTAAGAACTTGACCAAGTACTTAGCAGCTTGCAAAATCCTTTGAAACATGAACTTGTAATATGTTTTATCTGGAAAGTCATCACTGGTGTATATATACCACACTTGTCTTTTTTCCAATATGTGTACCAAGTATACATGAATTCATTCATCAACATGGTCTGACTCTGTGCTGTGTAGTATCCCAGATATGTCACCTTTGACCAAAAGGAAACATGGGGAAAATAAAGATAAGCACATGCTTCTCCTTTGCACATGGACAAGTTTCTGTCGTGAGGAATACTTAATGGCAGTATCATTTTTTTTTTCTCCTATCCAATTGTAGCCAGAGCCATTTTTTGTGACATTGGCCCTGTACGACGGACGGAACCAATGCAAGATCTCTGAGGACTTCCACATCGATGCCAATCCTCCAGAGATTCGGCAGATGCTGGAGCGTTTCCATGACTCCCCAAATGGCTCATCTGGGGAGACTCCGAGGTCACCACCTACCATCCCAGATGTCAGCCTTCTTGATGAGAATTGGATCAAGAACCCTAAGAAGGTAGGACTTCATGATGAACCAGATGGTCATTGCTTTTTACAATACAATCCTATGGTGGAGCTACACAGTGCATTCCTATGTTAGGGCTATACACAAGCTACAGTAGATGGAACTTGGTAGTTTCAAGCCATGTTCAAATCATGTTATTGTGGCATTCTTTCACACATTTCTTATGTACAGTATGTATTTTAGAGCAAAAATTGATGATTCTGCAGGCATATGAGAATTGTGTTTTCACTTTAATCTTAGGCGCACCTGGTAAACTAGGGACGGCGAGCGACGCGGTGCGACGCTTCTGCAAATTTCTTTCAATTTCCGACGTCAAAGGACACCCAGCGACGGTTAGCGACGGCGTACAGTCACTAGTTTAGACTGCGTGTCGGCGGGCGCCGCCGAGCGTCGCAAAGCGTCGGCTAACTCCCAAGTATACTTGTAAAAGACGAGCCCTCACAAGTGGACCGTTGCATGTACGAAAAGGAGCTTACCTGGTGGCCGTCTCGCTGCGTCCGCGAAATAAGCTCCTTCCCTCTACCCTACCGATGCGTCCCGATGCGTCTCGAGGCGTCCCTCGTTGAATGGCGACTATTGTTTCGTAATGAATAGAAAACTAAAGTGCTACTACTAGTGCTAAGCGGAGAAGCCATCGGCAATCCAGGATTTGGGGCCACGCACTGTTTTGACATGAAAATTACACTTACTGATACATGTGCAAAATAATTAATGTATTTTAGGTTACAGAAATGAATTGTGACATGATTCAACTCCTCAGCAATGCAACTGCGAACCAAATTCGGCAATTAGTATTAAGGAGGAAATGCCATAAATATACTATTGCTTGATGCTTTAAAAAATCGCGAGTTTACCGTTTAATTCGCGCTACTCGCTCGCTACTCATACGAATCTCCGATACGCGTGCGTGTACGTAGTGCAGCGTCCGAGTATACTTGGGCACACAATCTGCGCCCTGGGCTTGAGATGAAATTTTATGAAGCACAGCTGTGACTTGTGAGAGCTAAAACATCAAATGCAAGTCCCCGCACCGTACGTAAATTTTCATTTAAACGCAAGGAAGTTCATTGCTAAAAGGAAGCGTGATTCCGTATAGGCAAATATCGAACGCAACCTTCGCTAATCAAATGGAATAGAAAGTGCTACATATTACTAGCAGACGAAGCGGAGAAGCCATCAGCAATAGAACAGGGTTTGGGGCTACGCACTGTTTTGACCTGAAAATTACACTTACTGATTTTCTAGGTTACAGAAATGAAGTCTGACATGATTCAGCTCCTCAGCAGTGCAGTTTCGAACCAAATTCGGCATTAAGTATGAAGGTAGAATTGCTGCCCGATGCTTACAAAAATCGCGAATTTACTGTTTCGCGCTACTCGTTCGCTACAACTCCCGATATCGTTCCGAAAATCCCCGATACGCATTAAGTATTGTGTTATAATATAGCGTGTGGTATAGTGCACATAATCTAAGCACTGAGCTTGGGAAATTTCAGTAGTTGTGAGAGGTAAAGCATCAACACATGCAAGTTCCCGCCCGAGAGCGACAAGCAAGTTCATTGCTAAGCGGACGCTCGATTTCGTAGGGAAAATATCGAACGCAACCTTGACGAATCCAATGCCAATTTGCGTTTGTTTCTAATTCAACGCAAAGTTTCAGGCAAAACTGTATTACTTATTTGCAGTTGCAAGTCAAATCTCTCACAGGGCCAGCGAGCCCTGGTCCCAACAACTTTTGTTACTGTCATTTTAGGCACGACGGACATCCACTCGTTGGTATTCCAGAATGTGTTCGGAATACACTTTGTACCTTTTATCTCAGTGGCATGCACTCGAGAATGCGCCCATTCTATACCCATTCCGGCCGTCGCCTGGGAATGCTCAGCTTAACAGGGCCTAGAAATAAGCCGGGCATTCCGGAATGAAACTGAGAATGCATCAACAATAAGGGTGACTTTGTCTAATCTCTCTATTGTCTGTTAAAACCTAACGGTAACACTACCAACAGGATTAATTTACCAGGGTATACAACCTTTGTCTTCTAGCATGCATTCCATCAGCCCCACGCTTTCACCAATGAGGTGCATTTTGTATACGTACATGACGCTACTAGCTCACCGTTTTGCTTCCTTCGCTAGCTCTCAACGATCGAACAACGATCTCTAGCTGGCCTGGTATTGCGAAGGTACCAAGGTAGTCTTTATACAGGCATGCTAGATTTCGAATTTTCTATCAAAGGACATTTAATTCAGTTTTCGCCGAGAAGGAATAAATCAATCCTTTTGCATGGCTACGTGAACATTTATGATATCAGGGAGGTGAGGTCTGTTCGCTATATGCTTTTTTTTTAGGCGAAAAGAAAGACAAAACAGTATCATATGACGTTTACAGGAACTCAAAAGGGGCTTTTACTCAAGACTAGTGCTAGAGACATGTCCCTGGCTCACTCCCACTCCCAGGCCAGACTGTCTAATTGATATCTACACGTGGTTTACAACAAGGGTGGGGTGTGAAGGAATGCATACGCGCATTCCTTTGCTGGCAGGCAACACTAACTTATTGATTGATCCACTCTGCTTTCATGGAAATTTCCACAAGCTTGGCCTGGCTGGGGCATAGGTATCATTCCCATTTATTCAGCTAGCACATGTTCCTTTGTTTGTTTGTTTTAGTTTTAGTTTAGTTTTGTTTTTGTTTTTGTATTGTACTGAACTTCTTCTTTGTCGGGCGGGCTGGGGAGAGGAAAGATCAAAGTGAGCTGAGAGGGAATGAGACAGGGAGAGGGGAATCAAAAGGAGGAATCGTCTGCTGAGCATGTTGTCTCCTATACTTTTGCACAGTTCCATAAATTGTCCTCAAATGCCGATCATGTGAAATTAACCGGATTTGGATCAAACAGAATTGAACTGATATGAATAATAATATGAAAATCAGTGCTGATGCTACAATACAAACGCATTCTACGTCACTACGAATGATTACAAGTTACTGATCTTATACTGCAGGACCTATAATGTATTACAAAGCGTTTTTAAAGCGACAGGGCTGTTATGAAATTACAGACCAGCGTGGCTAACGAGCTACCCTCACAACCATGAAGCAAACGGGCAAATTACAGATAGGAAAATTATTCGACATGTATTCTAGCATGTTCCGGAGCTGCATGTTATTGCTATTTACTTTCGAACGTAAAAGCAAACATGTGACATTTATTTTATCGTCGTACGGAGTTGAATATTATCGTTATTAATTTCCGAAAGTTAAAGGAAATATTCCACATTTATTTTAGCATCTTCCGGGGCCGAATGTTATTGCTATTTACTTTCGAACATAAAAGCAAACATCCGGCATTTATTTTACCATCGTCCGGAGTGGAATATTATTATTCATTTCCCAACGTCAAAGCAAACGTGCGATATTTATTTCAGCATCTTCCACAGCCGAATGATACCCTTATTCATTTCCCAACGCAAAACCAAATACTCGACATTAATTTTAGCACCGTACGGAGCTGAATCTTACTGTGATTCATTTCCAAAAAGTATAAGAAAACATCCGACATTTATTTTAGTATCATACAAAGTCAAATATTACCATTATTTATATCCCAAAATTAAAAACAAATATCCGACATCTATTTTAGCATCTTTCGGCGGTAAATGTTATTGCTACAGATTCGAACATAAAAGCAAACATCAGATATTTATTTCATCGTCGTACGGAGTTGAATTTTATTGTTATTCATTTCCGAACGTCAAAGGGATCATTCGACATTTATTTTAGCATCTTCCGGAGCTGACTGTTATTGCTATTTACTTTCGAACGTAAAAGCAAACATGCGACATTTATTTCAGCATCTACCAGAGCCGAATGTTATCTTTATTCATTTCCGAACGCAAAATCAGATATCTGACATAAATTTTAGCACCTTAGGAGCTAAATCTTACTGTAGTCATTTCCAGAAGTATAAGCAAACACCCGATATTAATTTTAGTATCATAAAGTCGAATATTACCGTTATTCATTTCTCGAAAATAAAAACAAAATATCCGACATTTATTTTAGCATCTTATGGAGTCGATTGTTAGCGCTGTTCATTTCCAAAAGTATAAAGGCAAACATCCGACTTTTCTTGGTGGCCCGATCGGTCCACCAAAATCTTCATACAGTTTGTATATGAAATTCTGGTGCCCGACGTGCGTTTTTTGATGGCCCCGGGCCACCGCTAGTATCGAGACCTGACGGTATACCTGGTAGGTACCTCCTAGCAACAGGGTTGGCGTCTCAATCTGGCAAGAAAAAATACGAATGTATCGAACTGCGGTACGAAACGCAATTTTAGGCGACGAGTATTATATCGTAAAAAAACAAATTAACCAACATACCAATACAGAAAATCGAATAAAAACAAAATCTCTGTGTTAGAAATCAGTTTCCAGAGACACTTTCACTCATTTTTTTTTTCACACTGAAACACAACGTGTATAATGGCGCGACTTTTCTTTCTCACAACGCAACAGGGCGGCGTGTAGTTCTTTTGAAGGTCAAAGACAATAGTAGAGGTGCACGAGGCCGCTATCATTCTTCGTGAATGAATGGTTTCAGTATAACGCGTCTGCATTCTCGGACGCATTCCGGACGCCTTGAATAGAGGATTTTATAATCCCCATTCTCGGAATACGACGGAATGCCTCTATTCACAAGGCTGAGGGGAGTAACAATAGGGCATTCTCAGTGCAGGCAGAATGCGTGGACCGGGAATGAAGTAGAGAATGCCTGCATGCCGGACGCATTCTGGATTACCAGCGACTGGATGTCCGTCGCCACAGCATACACACATCACATTTTATTTTGCTTTCTGCTTAACTGCGTCATCATGCGTCCCGAGGAGTCCCTCTCTGATATGGCGACTGCTGTTTTTTAATGAATAGAAAGCGCTAAACTGTACTGGCAAACAAAGAAGAGAAGATTAATCATTATCTTACAATGTCTTAATGAAGCGTAAAGTTACTCTAAATACTACGGATTTGGAAGTAAAACGTGATTCGTTTTCTTCTCTTAAATGCGTTCTTTGAGACCTTCAGCAAATTGTGATAGTCCCTTACGTGCTACTAAGTAGGTTATAGCTCGTTATTCCGAAGGTTCGTTATTCCCGAATTTCATTTTCGGATTAACGAATCTCCGGAATAACGCCACAAATGTTCGGATTAACGAACGTCTAGATATAGGGAATTTGCGTATTTCGGATCAACGAACCTTCGGAATAACGAACCTTCAGAATAGCGAACCTTCTGAATTTTGAATTGATTTGATTTGATTCATTTCATTCTCATTTTCATTTTTTTCTTTCATTCCACAAAACATAACACAAAGTAAATCTCAAATTCAATCATAAGCATAATTATATACATTACAAAGTATAACAATCAATGGTAATCAACAAACTTGCAAAGATATGCACACATACTGGAATTACAAAGTTATGTTTGAAGGATAAAAAAATGAGAACTGAGGGGTCCACTAAAAAGCATTGCTTGTAGATTGTGGACCACTCTAAAATATCTTCAAAAATACTTGTTGTAAGTACAAGTACATGTACATAATACAGAAATAAGACAAAATGAAACAAAGAACAGAGACACAACAACATGGCATGACTAAACTGAGGGGGATACGATTGAAAGGAATACCCTTAGCAAAAAAAAAAAAAACACACACACACACACACACACATTTAAGGGAAGAAGGGAAAGAAAGAAATAAAGAGAGTGCCTGCACGCTGGACAGAGAAACGGAAAAGGGGATTGTGGAAGTATTTCGGACAGCTGGTGACTGCACGCAGCTGTGGAAAAGTTAAGGATATAAAATGCCGAATTTCTTTATACACTTGTACTTTATAATGCCATTCTTTACTTTATAATGAATAACGAACAGCACCCACTAAGTACAGTTGTATTTAGTGGCAAGTATAGATACGAGGCCGATTGTAGTCATCATCATGAAGCATACTAACGTAGTATTTAATCTTCCAGCGCGCGTTGGTGCGTTGTTTGTAATTCTTGGTAAAACCATTGTTTTCAAAGAGAGAACATCATCTTGCTGATATAGATCTGCTCTACAAAGCTGTCACATTCATGACAGCAGTTTTAAATTCTGTATTAAACCTATGTCATTAAACTTTTCGTCTAAATTTCGTCTTTATATACACACTGATTAAATACGAAAAGGTTTAAAATGTTCATCAAAGAAGGGGGTCTGGACATTCACATGTTGGCATCAGTGACTGTTCATTCATCACGATTTATTTTTCTCTGTCCATTCACGAATCAACAGTATCATCATTCATCTAGTATTAAGACAAAAAAGTAATGTATATAGATAGGGAACATAACTGCATCACCAATAAAATGTTATTATCGATGTGTATCACAACATACCTTGGTACCAGCGCTCACACTCGTGTTCATTCGTTTGTTTTGGTTTTCATAAAATTCATTCTTTCCTATCTTGGTGGTACCTTATAAGCAGCCGTTGGGTTTGCAATTCCCTCGTCGATTGAACGTCGACGGACTCTTCGATAATTTTCAGCGTCGATTACTAACTTACCTTAACACCCACAGACACGCACGACAGCTTTCAAAGTCCCTTGGCTGTAAACTTGGAGAGGTGCTCACATGGACTGTTATCTCGGTGTCGTAACATGCCGAAACACAAATTCCCTATGCCTAGAGGTTCGTTAATCCGAAAATGAAAAAGGGTCTGTTAATCGGAACATTTTGTGGCGTTATTTCGAAGTTTCGTTATTTCGAAGGTTCGTTCATTCGAAAATTAAATAAGGTTCGACCGCATACAATCCGTTCGTGTTTTTCCCCTTATTTTTTTTTTCCTTTGCTGGTAATGAACATTTAGTTTTAACTTAACGAAGGTGAGGTGTATGTATTTTTCCCATCATTCATGGGAAGAGAAGAAGAGTGAAAGAGGGAGAAATGAAATCAGACGGAGGACACGTAGCTCAACAAGCTGTCTTTTACACCAGCATCAGTAATATCATTACCATCGCTTGGCCCTTTTCGTATCAAAATTAGGAACACGACCACCATCATCACTCGAGATAACACTTAAGCAAACTAATCACAAAGTACCAACAACCTCTCAGACAACAACACAAACACTACAAAATATCACACAGCACACCGAAGAGGCTGGGATCGAACTTCCTTCGAAATATGCAGTACTACAGCAAATTGGAGAAATCGCCGTTACGAAAATACATGTGCAGTAACCGAGACGGGTGCTGTTCGTTATTCCGAAGGTTCGCTATTCCGAAGGTTCGTTATTCCGAAGGGTCGTTAATCAGACGCAGACACGCAAATTCCCTATACCTAGAGGTTCGTTAATCCGAAAATGAAAAAGGTTCGTTAATCCGAAAGTTTGTGGCGTTATTCCGAAGGTTCGTTACTCCGAAGATTGGTTAATCCGAATCTGAAATTCGGAACAATGAACCTTCGGAATAACAAATCTTAGGAATAAAGAGCCTTCGGAATAACGAACCTTCGGAATAACGAGCTGTAACCAGAGAGACACCTGAAAGAATTTTTACATACCGGTACTTCGAAACAAAGGGAACGAATAAAGTGACATTAAACAAAAGAAATCGTACCAAACGAGGTATGAGAAACAGAGGAAATAAAACAATGAGTAAAGGCCCTCGCCGAAGTTTGCAGCAGCGAACACCACGCGAAAATTATACAAAGTCAACACGTGGCAACTCGCTATGACGAGATCTTGAGACAGACATATTTTGTTCTTTGTAATCTTTATCAGTACACAATAAACAATACAAAACAGAAAATGAATTCGTTGGGACCGGAGAAATTAGTTTGTTATATCGGGTATTATTTTGTTACATCAGGATCTCCTATGCCTAATCGAGTTTCCACGGGACACTGGAAACAAAGTTCGAACGCTTTTTCACATGCACAAAATACATGCAAGAACAATTATCGCAGGAGCAAATGTGTTATCATCCAGTTCATTCCCAAAAATCTTCTTTTTTTTCAATCACAAAATAATTGTCCCGAAACGAGAGAGTGCCACAGAACTTCTTTAGAGTTCTGCGGAGAGTGCCCGTCACCTTCTTCTGAGGGAATTGCTAGTAAGCCTGACCAGACGCAGTGCAATTCTATGCAGCGACAAGGGCTGGGTAGTTAGTGAATGAGTTGCCTCCTAATCCGTCTTTTGTTCGCACGAGGCGTGGCGTGGACATTCTGTTTTGAAATCGGCAAGCCGTAATTGTCTCTGATCAAAGTTACTCTGTACACTGTACTTGAAAGTCTGTGGTGTAGGGGGTCACTGAGACACCTTCCTTGCAAGACACAGTGCGATGCGTAAAAAAAAGACAGATTAGTGCTTGTTCATTAATTTTCTACGCCACCACGCCAATGTGCTGAATACGCATTGTATCACGTTATGTGCACCATCTTGTTGATGAACCCTATGAATTTGTTTATCAAATCGTTGCTGACCGTAAAAGAGAGGTGGAAAATATAAGTCACGAACTGCCAGCCGCATGACAGAAATGTACCAAGCAAGCAAACAAGCAAGCACCAGTGAATGCCGTTTACAAACGCAAAAACTTGAACTGTTAATAGCAAAATCGACTGAAATCGTGTTTAGACTAAGTAAGAAGCTAAAGGGCCTACTCGTACATTAATATTGCAGAGATCAGTTACTGAGGATGATTTAACAGAAAGAAAACTCGCCTTTTAAAATGCAAGGTAAAACTCGCTCCACATCACAATAGGGCAACGAGTAAGTTCAGATGTACATGTTTGTTGATTTACAGATCAGCAGTTGCGATCTTAACAAATTTAATTTGTAGAGGGAGGCAAAGTGAAGAAACTCGCATCTGAACCTTCACCCCTCTGAATAATATCTTTCTTTCAATGCAAAATGTTTTGGGTATATCCAGTTATTGTTTACTATAAAACATAGTCATGTGTTATTTACAGGCTTTTTCATGTTATTTATTGGATTCTATACATCTTAACTATTCCAGTTTCTTTCCCCCTGACTGATATCACAAAGTCTGCCATAACGATGTTCGCTAAACAGTTTACGTTCCATACGAAGAAATTATGTCTTTTAAACGAGGAAAAAACAAAAACAAAACAAAAAACAAAAACGAACGAATGTTGATAGCCAAATAACTTCACAGTTCGTAGGTGAAGTTCCTTCAAATTTTCCAAAGTAATACGTAGTTTTGAGCGTGAAATTGTCAGGATTTTGCTGTCTAACCCGGTAGTGGCTGCATCACATACTCGTAGTGAATTTGTGTGGGCATACGAGGCCTTTCGTATATTTCTGTGAGTAACCAATCCCTTCCTGTACAATTTGTAGTTCAGTAAACATTTAAAATACTCAATTAAGTACACAATAATAAACTGTTCGATATTTCTACTAACGGTCAAAAGAAAGGCTATAATTAGAATCATGATCTTTGCGATGACAACTCATGAGCTAGTTCTTCGATCGATATTTCCAGGCTATTTACACGCGGTTTATTCCAGTGCGCGCATTCTTTCGTCTGGCACCTTGGGTCTGGCACCTGGTTTTGTGGAAATTTTCCACAAGGAGGGGAGAAGGGTGGGGTGTCAAGTTTCTCGTAAATGCCAGAGAGTGCCTACACAATCTCTTTGCTTCAGTTACTGTTGTGTTTTTCCCCTTTGCTGGTAATGAACTTCTAGATTTAACTTTACGAAGGTTGCTAGCACGTGGTTCTTTTTGTTGTGAGGTGTATGTATTTTTTTTTTTTTTTTTTTTTTTGCACCATTCATGGGCCGGAAGGGAAAGAAGTATGTTCTGCAAGCTGTCTTACACTCGCATTAGTATAACTTATCATCACCATCACTCAGATCACTCAGCCTTTTTCTATAAACATTCAGAAACATGACCAACATCATCATCAATCAAAGATTATTCCTCCCGTCTATATTTCTTTTCTGAATTATCCTCCACTACTCGCTTTAATGATTAACAAAAAATCGTAACTGTTCGTTACTTTGAAAGTTTGCAATTTCCGAAGTCTCGTTATTCGAAAAAAAAATAAAAGCAACAACAAAACTGTGTTGCTGTTTTGAAGATTCGTCAATTCAAAAACGAAGGAAGGTTTGGTTTTCTAAATGCTGTTAATCCGAAAACAAAACAAATTTTTGACCACATTATTCGTTTTCAGATTAACGAACCGTATTTCCCATTTTCAGATTAACGAACCTTCGGAATGTCACAAAATGTTCGGATTAACAAACCCTACTACACTTTCAGATTACTATAGTAACAAACATGGAATTTGCGTTTTTCGGATACGGAAGAACGAACCATCGGAATATAAGTATATACACCTATCCGGTATCATCATACCTGACTCTTTTTGGAATAATAACCACCACGCAAAGAAATTAACAATGTCAAACTGAGAAACTGATTTCTTGCCTCAAAATTTTCCCTGATGCCGTCTATATATTTCTTTTCTGAATTACCCTTCCCCCTTTCCAGAATACACACATCACGCAAAAAAAAATGAACGATATCAAACTGAGAATTTCACTTACTTGTATTTCTTGCCTCAAGATTTTCACTCCCTTCTATATTTATTTTCTGAATCACCCCCCCCCCCCATCCCCTAATCGACTGAAAAAAAAAAATAAACGTAGTTACAGTCATTCCGAAGGCTCGTAAATCCCAAATTGACGAACAAGGGGGGGGGGGGGGGGGGGGAATCGTTTTTTGAAGAATCGTCGACTCGAAAACGAAACGGGGGTCGATATTAAATCGTTGTTAAACTCAAAAGATAAATGAGTAAATAAACAAATAGATAGATAAATAAATAAATACATAATAAATAAATAAATAAAATTTCGTGCCGGATTAAGAGTGTTCAGACTAAGGCACCTTCGGAATAATCCCACACACTGTTAGTTACTTAAAAGTTGATGCCTATTTAGGTGGTCAAATCTTACGTTTGAAATGAGAAAGTGGGAGCATTTGCAGACATTTTAAAAACATCCGACATTAACGTTTTAGCACAATAAAGAGCCGAAAGTTATCGTTATTCATTTCCGATTGTAAGAGCAATCATGCAACATTTACTAGTATTTTAGCACCTTACGGAGCCGAATGTTACCGTTAATCATTTTCAAATGTAAAAGCAAACTACCGACATTCATTTTAGCATCTTAGGGAGCTGAATGTTATCCTTATTCATTTCCGAACGTGAAAGCAAACATCCGCTATCTATTTCAGCATCTAACTGAGCCGATTGATACAGTTAGTCATTTCCAAAATTAATGTAAAAGCAACAATCTCTTACTGTTTTAGCATCGTACGGAGCAGAATATTACTGATATTCATTTCCAAATTTAAAAGCAAACATCCGACATTTATTTATCATACGGAGCCGAATGTTATATGCTGCTGTCCACTTCCGAAAGTGAAATGAATCATCTGACAATATTATTTTAGCATCGTACGGAGCCGAAAAGTAGGGCCTACTGTTGTTCATTTTTAACGTCAAGGCAGATATCAGACATTTACTTTCCCATCAAACGCAGCTGAATGTTACTGTTATTCATTTCGAGATGTAAAAGCAAATATCCAACATTTATTTTAGCATCGTATGGAGCAGAATGTTACTTCTATTCACTTCCGAACGTAAAAGCAATCATCTGACATTTATTTCAGCATCTTCCGGAGCCGAATGTCATTGCTATTTACTTTCGAAAGTATAAGCAAACATCCGACATTCATTTGATCATAGTACGGAATTGAATATTATTGTTATTCATTTCCGAACGTCAAAGGGATCATTCGACATTTATTTTAGCATCTTCCGGAGCTGAATGTTATTGATATTTGTTTTCGAACATTAAAGCAAACATCCGGCATTTATTTCACCATCACACGGCGTTGAATATTATTGGTATTCATTTCCAAACGTCAAAGGGATCATTCAACATTTACTTTAGCATCTTCCAGAGCTGAATGTTATCGCTAATTTACTTTCGAACGTTAAATTAAACATCCAGCATTTATAGCATCTTCCGGAGCTGAATGTTATTGCTATTTACTTTCAAACATAAAAGTAAACATCAGACAGTTATTTTATCATCGTATACGGAGTTGAATATAATTGTTATTCATTTCCGAACGTCAAAGCAAACATCAAACATCAATTTTAATGAATCAATGTTACTGTTATTCATTTCGAAATTTAAAAAGCAGACATCCGACAATTATTTTAGCATCGTATGGAGCAGAATATTACTGCTATTCGCTTCCGAACGTAAAAGCAATCATTTGATAGTCATTTTAGCATCTTCTGGAGCCAAATGTTGCTATTTACTTTCGAAAGTAAAAGCAAACATGCGGCGTTTATTTATTATCATCGTACGGAGTTGAATATTATTGTTAATCATTTCCGAAAGTCAAAGCAAACATTCGACATTTATTTCAGCATCTTCCGGAGCAAAATGTTATCCTTATGCATTTCCGATCGCAAAATCAAATATCTGACATCAATTTTAGCACCGTATGGAGCTGAATCTTACCGTTATTCATTTCCAAAAGTATAAACAAACATCCGACATTTATTTTAGTATCATACGAAATTACCATTATTCATTTCCAAAATTAAAATGAAACACCTGACATTAATTTTAGCATCTTGCGGAGCCGATTGTTGCCGCTGTTCATTTCCAAAAGTAAAGGCAAACATTCTGACTTTTTCCTACGGGAGAAATAGGACGACTTCGTAATACACTGTATTTAGTTCTTGAGTCACTTGACAGATAAAAAAAGATCTCACCTCATGCATGCAAAATTTTACATGTATGGAGCTGCCTAATTAAGGCATACATTCGCGTTTAAGTGTAGACCTACATGTGTTTTCATAAACCCTCTTCGATCGCTACTTTCAAAGTGTTCCCCGTTCAGTGAGATCACACCCCATAATTACGTTTTGAACTCGTGGGTTGTTACAACGCCGTCATTACCGACCGCGAATTTAAACACACGCGAAAAAGTCGGCACCGATGGAAACCGCGAAAGTTTCTGTACGCGAAAGAAACCACTTTTACAGTAGCCAAACGAAACGCAAATCAACTCATAACCAATGTTGAGACAAAGGAAAGCGTCGGGACACGTCGCTCATCGTCGGGCTATCACGAACATCATTTGTAATCTGGAGAGGCGCGTCTGGACACGTCGCTCGCTATTCAATTTGAGCACTGGCCGTGACCATTCAGAAATCTCGCTACATCTCAAGCGCCATGTCCCGAAACGTCGGCGCTATTAAAACGAACACTTGCGTGAGCGGAGGTCACGCAACATAGAAAAAATCAACAGCTTCTTTCGAGGGTGTCGGCAAGTGTCAGCAAGCGTCGGCAAGCGTCGCGGTATCATCAAAATGATGGCGCGTACTGCTTTGACCGACGCTTAGCGACGGAGTGAAAACATACTGCGACGCACTTCATTGTTCTCGCAATATGTCCCCGTCGCTGAGTGTCGCTCTCCGTCGCTCGCAGTCCCTACTTTACCAGGTGCGCCTTAATGTATGTGATAGCATTGCAAACCATGACAAAATGAACTAGTGCTTACATGTTAGTATAGTGTATTCTGAAGAAAAGAAAGATGTGCCTCTGTCAGTGTTTGGCTAGTTCCTTACATCGCCCAGTAGATAATCATAATACTTTTTTCATGCCTGGCTATCTGTTAATGATTTCTTTGGATAAAATTCCTTGTGCACCATCTATAGGGCATCTTCTCAGTGAGACAGCCAAACTCAGAGATCTACCTTGTGGCCAGAATTGAGAAGGTCCTCCAAGGCAGCATCACTAACTGTGCTGACCCCTATACCAAGCCTAGCGACACGGTCAAGACATGTCAAAAGGTCATGAAGCAAGCCAAAGTTTTCTGCAGCAGGATGGGTCAGTACCGCATGCCCTTCGCCTGGGCAGCTAGGTGAGTCACAATGACCAAGACCTAGACAGACACACAGATGCATACAGCATGGACTGAAAACCTGTGAGACTGATTCATGGTTCTCAAACTTTCCTTATAAATGACATCCTGAAGACTGAGAGCTTTTGAAATAATGTATGATTGTGTCTACAACTACATTGTAATGGGACAGAGTTTTAAACAGAAACAAACAAAAACCAAAGCCATGTGGCATGAATTCTTATTTCATGGCAGGGTATTTGAGGATATGATACAACCAAATCATTCAATACTACAGTTATATCATTAATTCATCAGCACATGAATTCTCCTTCTCTGCCAGAATGTAACTTCATTTGTTCAAAGCAATTATGCAATGCTATGATTATAGTCATGTCAATCTGCTTTATGAGGTAAGTGATAAATATCCCCTTCAATATTGCTGAATACTTTTTCTCTTTACTGTATACATGGAATTGCAATATGATAATGCTATTACACTTAACTTGTCAGCTAAGATGCTTTTGACATTATGAAGCATGTCTTATCCAAAGTAAGGAAATGTGGGTAAGAAAGAAAAAAAAAGGAAACAAATTGATTTGGTTTAGCATACATTGTACACAATATACAGATCTATTCTCTTTTCATTTTTTTTTAAAGTCATGAATGTTATTCATACAAAATGTTTTTATGCCTCTGCCACGAAGTGTCGCTGGAGGTATCATGTTTTCAGGTTGTCCGTCCGTCCTTCCGTCTGTCCTCCGTCCGGCCATCCTTCCGTCCGTCCGTCCTTCCGTCCTTCCGTCCGTAATCAATTTTGTGGACAGCGTATCTAAAAAAACTGTTAGGGGTATCCTAATGAAACTTGGCATGTATATGCATGAGTGGGCAAAGCTGTGCCTATGAACTTTTGGGCGCACATGCTGAAGGTTAAAGGTCAAAAGGTCAAGGTCAAATGCTCAAAATTTCACTATTTCCCCTATATCTATGCAATGCCTGGAGGTATTTTCTTGAAACTTGGTGTATACATGAACTACCAAATAAAGATTCCCCAGAGAGAGCTTTGGGTCATGAGGTCAAAGGTCAAGGGTCAAAGGTCAAGTGAAAATGATAAAATTTCATTTTTTTTCCATATCTTACAAATGTTTCAAGGTGTCTTCATGGAACTTAGTATATATATGGATGTACCGACTGGCAGTGATCATGTAGGGAATTTTGAGGTCATGGGTCAAAGGTCAGGGGTGAAAGGTCATGGTCAACTCATCAAAATGTCATTATTTCTCTCTTATCTATGCAATGCCTGTAGGATTTTTTCTTGAAACTTAGTGTATGCATATATTACCCAATACAAATTCTCTTGGAAGTTTCTTGCCTAAGGTCAAAGGTCAAAAGGTCAAAGGTCAAGTGAAAGTGATAAATTTCACTTCTTCTCTAAACTTATATAAGGGTCAAAAGTTGGGTACAAATCCTCAAATCCCCAAATACCTGCACTCTTAGATAGTATAGCCCTTCATGCAAATAAACCTAGTTAAAGGATAGTGAACACTCAATGCATTTGTGACAAAGCTGTCATTTTGATATTTTGCCAGTTATTAAAGCTGTCATCACACATTGTCAAGACATTGTGCTATAGACCTATTCGGAGAACCATGCTTTATGGCGGAGGCATACCAGTCGCCATAGCGACATTTCTAGTTGTTTTTGTTTTGAGTGTGCAACAATCTGTTTTTTCATCTATAGAAGTTGTAAGCCCTCATTGTCACATGTACCTCTTCGAGAGTGATATTTTGTTATGTAATCAACGTTTTGCCAAAAACACTGTAATAACAAATGGACCTAACCTTGAAGACACTATGGTTCATACTGAGTGATAAGCTGGTTTTTTCTACCCTGGACAGACGTGTCTTCAAAGATGACTATGGAGAGCTGGATATGAAAGGAAGTTTCCTACCCATCTACCGTCAGGAAAGCTCAAAGCTTTCCAACGAAGACCTCATGAAAGCCCTCCATGATATCCGCAGGAACCCAGAGAAGCTGGCCAAGCTGACAGAACTTCCTGGAACCATCAAAGTGTTCCTAGAACCATTCTCTAGGATGCTTTGCAGTAAGTGAACTGTTTTGCTTTCTATAGTCTTATATTTTATCTGGTTCCTGTGTTACTACTAATTGTGGTGTGTGGTGATTGAAAAGCTTTAAACAGCCTTGTAAGTCTGCAGTCTCAATCATCTAATAGCTGCAGTATGATAAGATGTAGGAAAAGTCTCCTATATATAGACAGTATATATATTTTTTTTGGGGGGGGGAGGGGGTGGGTGGTGAGAGTAAATTAGAGTTTGTAACACATCATGAAGTTATTCATATTAAATTCACTGATAGTCTTACATTAGTTGAGTAATTTAGAATTTTAAAGCTATTTGCCATGTATATTGTTACTGTATATGAATAGTTTGATGCATTTTCTGAATACTTCAAAAGTGTTTAGCAGAATCTACAATAATTGTATGTATTCTACAGTTGTATATCCGGTAATTATTCAAATGTGTGTACAGTATGTATATCACACAAAAACTGCCAACAAACAGGGTCATATAGGATTGGTTTAGTTGAAAGCAAAAAATCTGTTCGGTGATGTAAGGTTTTCTCTCTGCATCTGTTTTCTGCCTCACAGATTGCTTGACACCATCTCTCATACCCATCATGCCATGGCCGTCAGAGTTAGCCGACCAACCCACATTTGAGATTGAAGAGTTCATGCCAGAGACAGGCAAAGTGGCCTATCCCTTCACAACATATGTCAACAACCTGTATGTCTATCCTATGCAGCTCAAGTATGACACACAGAAGACTTATGCCAAGGTGAGTTTTCTGTATGTTTGTAATTCAAAGCATGGGCAGTTTCCCCCCAGTAAGGAAACCTTTCAATCATCAACTCTCTGTAGTGACTAGTATTGCACATGTGAAGTACAGCAATTACACTGGCTCTTTCAGGTCATACATGCTGTATCCTTATTCAATGGTAAAACAAGAAAAAGAAAAAAAAAGTAGTTGGCTGTCCCCTTCTTCATGTCAAGTCCTAAGATGGAATTCTAAAGAACAGATAGAAGAGACAGAAAGATTTGTAATGTAAGTTGTTTGATATATATTTCAGTATCTGTACATAAAACCAAATTTAATATGCCATATTGTCCCTTGGTAGACGAGATCTCATATCTCACTTGACATATAAAAAAAAAAAAAGACTCCTCACTCAATCTTGAATGTCAAAGATTAACTGAGTTTGAATTGAAGAATAAAAAAAAACACTACTCTATTTTCAATGTGATCCAAAACAATACTTGAACAGTGTTTGATATTTTGCAGAAATGGTGCAAAAATAATTATTATTAAAAAGAAATTCACTCTCCTGCAAATTAATGATTTTGAGATATGAGATTCTGTCACCCAACGGAAAATATGCAGTTTATGTTATGTACAGTAGTCGTTATTGTTGCTATCCTCAATCTCGATATCAATGATAGTACATCACATAATAGTGCCAAATCTCTGTATGTCCAGAAGTGTTAAAATAGTGAATGTTGTCTTCTATGTGTGCCTGTATCACAGTTCTGATAAAAAAATTGAGAAAAAAAAAATTGTAGTGATGAGGATCCTGTTGAGAACTTATGAGTGAATTGATCATTCAAAGAATTACTGCTGAATTGGTACAATGCTTCACTAACTGTAAAATTGTCTGACATCTTTCAAACCTATTTGATAAAGGCAAGAAACATCGTCATGCACATTGAGTTTCGTGACTGTGACGATGAGGGCGCCCAACCCTTGAGGTGTTTCTATGGCAGACCAGGAGGAAGTCTCTTCACCTCAGCAGGCAGTGTGGGTGTGCTTCATCACCAGCAGGTCCCTGAGTTCTATGAGGAGGTCAGTCTGTCTACATACTCCTTAGATGACATGAAGAATGTTCCTGTACATTCATACATTGACATCATAGAATTCCTTATAGCTCTTTATTCAGTAATGCCCACAAATATGTCCTTCATACACTGTATTTCCATTCATTTGGATTCCACAAAGGTAAAAGCCCATAGAAATAAAGATACAAATTAAAAGCACACTCTTCACACATTTTACGATTAAGAAGGTAGAAAAGACAGTGAAGAGTAAAACAAAAATGAATTCCAGTTGCACAAATTGCAGTATATTTCAGCCTGGGAGATATTTTGAGAGAAAAAAAGGGGGATGTCTGCTACTTGTTTGACTGTGTGACATGTTTGTCAGATACACATGCTTTTATTAGTTTGTTGGTAATATCTCTTCCTGTCTCTGGATGGATAAGTAATTTCTTTTATAGGCATATTTTCTTTGTAATCTGTGCCAGAGAGTGAGTGCATAGTACTTGGAATTCATTTTTCCCCTGACATACATTGTATACTGGATATATTAATATATCCAGTATACAATGTATGTCATGCTGAGCACTGTATTCTCCATGTGATAAACAAGAACACCATAATATACTGTATATTCCCAATGAAGTACTAAATGAGTAACCAAATATTTTTGTCAAATCAGCTGACCTACAGGCTCAGTTGCTATTTTCGTTGCTGCTGTACTATTAGCCTTCTTGAGGTAAAGTCAAGCTACAGAATGGTAAATGTCTGGTTATGATATGTTCCAAGCTAGGCCTCCATTCCTATTTTTATGCTCACTTCAAATGATCTGTTTTATGATGGTATTCTTTGTTTTTTGTAGCAATGAAGTGAAGTATAAAGCCAGAACGTGTGTCTCTGTCTCTCTCCATCAGGTCAAACTTGCTCTTCCAACCCAGCTGACCAACAAACACCACCTGCTATTCCGTTACTATCATGTGAGCTGTGAGACTGGCAAGGGAACTGTCAAGAAGAAGGAAACTGTGGATTCTTTTGGTGAGCTCTGATAAAACAGCCATGTGTCCCTTAACATCCATTCATGATACTGTGGCACACTTCTCCATTTAGAATAAGTTTCTATCAGTAATGCAGACAATTGAGTAACTCTTGTTCCATGATTCAAGACTTCTGAAGGGATCAATAGCAAAATTGAATAACTCAGACTGATGTATTGAAATCTATTATCTGGGCTTTGCAGTGCCTTGGTATTGTCAGCATTTAAATGTTGGTGTAATGATCTAGGGCTTTCAAGATAGATTGATACAGACAATCTGCATATCATGCTATCCTGTAATAGTATGATATTGAAACAAGACATAAGATAAAGACATGAGTATAAGTGATAGCAGTGATTGTGAATACCTGCAAAGAAATTTGAGGAACCATTTACTCCAAGTATAATGGATTATGTGTTGAAAAATATTTCAAGAAATCTTGTTTATGTTAACCAGCAGTACATTGTACATCCTATGTAGTTGAGGTGATAGTATAGAAGACTTTTTAATAACTTTTTGTCATATTTTCAATTAGGTCCAAAATTTAGACATACTCATTTTTTCTCTGTCTTTCTCAAGTGTTCACTATGTTCTTCTGTTACCTTTTCATTTTCTTTTAACTTGCTTGTTACTGTGAGTTTTTTTTTTCTATTTTTTCACTTGTTTCAGTGTATACTTTGTTTTGGTTTAGAGACTTGATTTAACTTTGTAAGTTGATGTATGTACATGTGTGTGTATGTTTGTGAGAATGAGTTGGTTAGGTATGTCTTCTGTTAACACAATACATCAATATTTTAGATTACCCATAGTGAATTCCCTACTGTGGTTGTAGAAAATGATGCCAATTATGTGTAGAATACTCAGAAATTTCTTTTCTTGCAATCTGCCTGAATTCAGAGCATTTCATTCTCCTTACCAGACTTGTCCAGAAATAGAAATGTGAAGGTTCCAAGACACTAACTGTTGCTGGCTATTAGAAAGGATTAGTGTGCAATTATTCATTCATTCAAGTTAGATGGCTTTACTAGTAATCTTACATCTCATAGTTCAACTACATTCCTTTTTAATGTGTACTGGATACAGATATGGTGTAAACATTTTCCTAACAGTAGAGTCATTTTTGGTCTGTTTTTAGATTTTTGCTAATACTACCACTAGCGATGTTTCATGCTTCCATTTTGTTTTGTCTTGAAGTGTCACTGTATGTCATAATACCAAGATATAAAGACAACACACACATATTTATGAAAAAATCCATTGCACATTCTTTGTTGTTCTCTCTTTTTTATTTTCTCTTCTTCTCCCCTCTTCCCTGACAAATTTGCCTTTCCCCATATTAAAGTGGAACCCTTGGAAGGTACTTTGTTCAGCCACAAAATCAGATGTTCACAAATGATGTGAATGCTTACTCATTTTTGATGGTTTTTTTTTTCTTCTTTTATTGGGAGAGCACAGAGAAGTTGAATATTTGTGGGCACCCTTCATTCTGCTTTGTTGTCTTCTCTACCATATCATCACGCATTGTTTTAAGTTACTTGTTCACTTAGCGGGATATTAAACCTTGTTTACAGTGAGATATGCCATGAGGTTTAGGTGAACTTATTCCTTGAAACAAGATTCGTACATGTACATGTAATATTACCTTGTTTGTATCAAGCCATACACTTACAACATATTTATCTTCTGTTTCTATTTCTATCCTCAACAATATCATTGTGTAACCTTTGCATCTGTTTTTCTTGGTCTTGTATTTCTGAAATGGAAAAGAATACATATTGCATTGCCACAAAAAGTGCAAACAAGCACTGCTGAAGACATAAAAGTCATGCCTTTGCAAATATGAATATGAAGACCACTTCGGAGTGCACAATGAGGACAAGTTAAAACAATATTTCTGCTTTATAGATTTACTTGTAGAGAAACAACAGATTTCACTATGTTGTATAATGTGTGGTATGTACTGCCTCACTTTTTTTTTTTTGGTTAAACATTGGGCAAAGATTATCACTGACATCTGAGTCCTACACGTACATGTATGATGCCAGATGTTAATACCCGAAGCATGATCAGGGATGTTCTATCTGAGCTGAATTCAAACACTTGACATTTTAAAAAGACCAATCAAAAAGACATCTCAGTACATGTGTTTGTGAAATGATGTTATAAGTTCTGTTTGCTCTGTCAGTAACATTACAGTTCAGGAGACATGTGTTTTATGTGTAGTTCTCAAAAGTCGTCAGTTGATTTCTTTAAGTGTATACCATTCCTGTACTGTGTTCCCCCAAACCCTCACCCCATTAGTCAAGTGCATGTGCATTTGTGAATCCTTATTCAGTAGAGTAGTTTTAGTTTGCATGCCTTTCATATTTGGAAAAAAAAAAAGGTGATATTATAGGCAAAGCTGACCATGTTAGTCTCCTTCCCATACTTTGTCCGCCATCGTACAAATGTGTGCTTTTGACAAATATTGTTGTGAAATATGTAAAAAAACAAACAGTCAGTGTTGATATTACATCTGTCACTCAGGTTTTTGTGCGAAATGTCCTTCCAAAGCTGGTAATGTGTTGATAGTGCTGTTATTCTCATGTGGTAGCATTCTTCTCTAAGTGATGGCAAAGTAAATGTCACAGCCATGTAGTAAAGAGTGAAGGTGAGAGTAGAATTGAGTTGATAAGAAAGCTAACTTTGAAATGTGACCTTTCATATTTTCTTCTTACAGTGGGCTATTCCTGGATCCCGTTGTTGGATGCACCATCACAGTGAGTGTGGTTTCAAATCTGTAGCCTCACAGTGCTCTGTATGATATTAATCTAAACTGAACACAATGAATAAAGTACTTGCATTCACACGTTATTGACTCAGTTGGCAAATTCGTCTTCAGATAGAATCTAAAGCAGTAGCATGTATGTTTATCTCTGATGCCAGTTTTCTAAAACCTGTAGGGAAGGTTATATTAATCATAATACTACTCGTATGCATTAAACTTAACATGGCAAGATGGTGAATGAAAGACACTCATCCTTCCCAACTTTGTATAATCTGATCTTCAGCTCAGTATATCATTTTTTTGCTCTTTGTCAGGAAAATGAACATAGGGGAGATGCAGGTGCAAGTATCATCTAACTTGCCTCCTGGCTACCTGACAGCCAGGGGCTCCCAAACTAGGGTAAGTAGACAATCAAGGTCACACCACAGTAAAGGATCTCATTTTACTTTGTGATCTGGACAAACAATGTATCACATACATTCAAAAGATTTTTTTTCTTCTTATGATTAACCAGAGAAACAGGTTACATACTTGATAGATGCTATTGCAAATATGTATTTGCCCAAGTCAAATCGTTGTGTGATCGTCGGAGTCTGGAATCTTTTGTTACTCATTTAATGTATAGACTCAAGGGAAATGACCTGCAGGCTGTAGTGTGGTTCATGATAGCTACTGATACCCTGACTGATTTTCCATATCAGTAAGAAGTGCACCTTTTGCAATGAATCAGTGGCATGTTTGTCAGTTGATGCTAATCCCTTGTGATGTGATAGAACTCAAGATAAACCCATTTTATTCTTTTGAAGTGTACTGCCTTGATGTGTGAACACAATCCTTCACATCTCTCTTTGCCCTTCCCGTCCTCTCCACACACATCAGTGTGGTCAGCAGTAGATGTAATATTATGGTTTTTACCATCAAGCTAAGTTGCTTTAATCTCAGAATTCAAGCATCTGTCTTGGAACTGGTGTCACAGGTCATCTTTCATCAACAAGATAAAGCATCCCATGGTCATGTCAAACTACTGAATCTGAAATTGTTGCATTGCATTTCCTCTTTTGATCACATTTGATGTCAGTACACTTGTGGCTGTAGTTAATTTTAAGTGAGATCTTTGTCGTAAAGATGATCGGCCAGACATTTGATTTTACCATTACCACCTTCCTCTATATTTGCACACACACCTGTCATTTATATCAAACAACCATGACACCATTTGGAATTAGTCATTTTCATACAGACAAAACCAGTTGGTCTCTGGGCATTGTCACCTAGACCAACCCATCTGGCCTATCATGGTCAATATTGTACACAGACCAATTCAAGTGGTCTGCGGTTATTGTGACCTAGATCAACCCAGCTGATCCGTGGTCAATATCACAGAGACTGACCAAGCTGGTCTGTGGTCATTATCAGATGGACTAACCAGACTGGTCTGTGGTCACTGTGACCTAGACCAACCCAGCTGGTCTGTGGTCAATATTTTGCAGACCAATCAAACTGGTCTTTGGTCATTATCACCAAGACCAACCAAACTGATCAGTAGTTATTTTTGGACCAACCCAGCTGGTCTGTGGTCATCGGATGGACTAACCCAACTGGTCTGTGGTCATTATCACTCAGACTAACCCAGCTGGTCTGTGGTCAATATCATACAGACCAACCAAACTGATCTGTGGTCAGTATTAGATGGACTAACTCAATTGATCTGTGGTCATTGTCACCCAGACCACGTGCAACCCAGCTGGTCTGTGGTCAGTATCAGATGGACTTACCCAGTGTAGTCTGTGGTCTTTGTCACCTAGACCAACCCAGCTGGTCTGTGATCATAATTGTTACTCAGACTTACCTGTCTGGTCTGTGGTTGTCATAGTATAACCCATATGAGATGTCATAATCAGTTAGGAAATGGTGGGCGTGGGTATGCATCATTTAGTAAAATATCCTCTTAGTACCTTCAGTATAGCACTTCCCTAGTCATGCACTGACAATAATTACTAGCTCCAGTTCAACAGTATACACCATTTTCATAAGGTATGAGCGAATGCCAAAACATGACATGACATCCTGTCTGTCTCCTTGTAGTCATAGCCTGAGTGCATCAGGTTCTTTGATCGCGATTGAGCTCATTAGCTTCCTCGTGAAAAATTATTTAATACACTATTTATATAGCTAGAACAGTATTCACATTTAGCACATTTTCTCGTTTCCAACTTGCACTCTTTCTCTTCATTCTCCCTGCTGAACATGATGTTTATGATGCAAGGAGCACAGTACAACATCAGTGTTGGGTCCCTGTACTTTTTTCAATCTGTTGGTAAGGCATGTTCACATTCCCCCTGCCATGCAGACACTCCTCTCAATCCACTTGTCTGTGAGCCTCAATGTCAAAGAACCCAGTGATGTGGACTGTTTTACCTGAATGAATGTTTTAGGCTGGAAGAATAGAACCACTCTGCCTCTTGTCCCATTACAATCATTCAAGCATTGCTTTCCAAAGCATCAAGTAGTAAACAATCCTTCAAGCATTGCTTTCCAAAGCATCAAGTAGTAAACAGTCCTTCAAGCATTGCTTTCCAAAGCATCAACAAGTAATCAGTTAGTTCATACACAAAAGAGTGAATGCCTCATCTTCATATTCTTGGATTTCTTTTAATACTGTGTTAATTGTTGTATTCCATATGTGTTAGTGCTTACTCAATTATTAGATAATTGTATTCATGTACAGTGTACATCATAGAGGTGTGTTCCTCACCAGGGGTTGAGTACTGGTAGCCACTTTGCTTACATGCCCTCTGTGTCTCCTGTGGCCTTGTATGTCTTGATATTTTGTCGACATTCTGTATTTAGGGAGGCAGTTGCTTTCAACACTGTAGTAACACTTAATAAACATGATGTTGACCTTGTGAGAAGTTATTTTGAGTGATTACTTATTGAGGAGTACTTGTATAAGTACATGTACCTGTAGGTCATTTGAGATATTGGATACAGGAATATACAGCCAAAAAATTCTTAGAAACTTGCATCCACAAGATCAAATCATGAAAAGAACCAGTAAAATCTGTCTATCTCTTTAATTTATTTCTTTCCTGCCACAATCCCCCCCCCCCAAAAAAAAAAGAAAAGAAAAATCGCAAAAAAAGAAGACCCACAAAATCTAGTGATCCTTTGTAGTAGCAGAATGAGGCAGTGTCCCACGCATCGCTCCACAGTATAGGTTTTCGTTACTAACACAGCTTGCTAGCCATAAAAAACAAACAAAAAACAAACAGACAAAAACTGTATGAGGCAAATATGTTAATGGCTTGCAGTGTTTATTTCCTGTAATATGATCCACTAATATATGCATTTAATCAAATTGTATGATCCTATGTGTATTATGTTTGGTTTTACTGCAGGGGCCTGAAGTGAAGTGGGTTGATGGTGGGAAACCATTGCTGAAGGTCAACCTAAAACCAGCCACCACAATCTATGCAACGGTGAGTATCACAGATATACAGTGTAATACTGTTGTGTGCTTTCTGTTGACCTCAAGACATACTTAGTGTCACAGGATAGCAAACTAATGGCATCGTTTATGATATGGATTAGCCCTTTGAACAGCGAAAAGCATGATCCATTACAAGAGTCTTCAGCAAAGTCAGAGAGGTACAGAATTGGTTTGAATTAAATTGATTTCTTTGCATGAAAAGTTTAAAACTTGATCTTGATATTGAAGACCAAATCAGGTAGGACTGGTTACTATGCCAACACATGCTTTTCTGTTTCCAGGACCCACATCTACACAACTTCTTCATGCAGTGTGAAGGCTGGGATGGCACCAGGAATGGATGTCTGGAAATCCTCACCTGTGTGAAGGTAAGGCAACAATCCTCACCTGTGTTAAGGTAAGGCAACAATCCTCACCTGTGTTAAGGTAAGGCAACAGTCACACAACCAGCATTATTCTCATCACTGATCCCTACAATGCATACAGCAGAGGTGTACAACGTGTATGGCAGGTTTAGCATTGAATATTACGTCCAGCATTCTGATACATGATCCCTACTCACAGCAGAGGTGTATGGCAGATTTAGCCTAAAGTACTAGATCTGCCTGTCTTTCAGATCACTATACACTATACGTAACTCAATAAGAATTGCATGACACGAAGTATCTTTGTAGCTTTTAATAATCGATCTTTACTTTTGACGACAAACCCCTTTTTCCATTGCATATATCACCTGTTTACCATACTACATCATATACCAATACTTTTCTCTTTTTCAATGTCACACCATCCAAAAACATCAGGTCACAATATGCCTATGCCATACCCAATCTATAGGTGTCTCACTCACGAACATAGTATTGAAAGAATGACGTCATGACAACAGTGTCTCAGATGTTGCGACTAAATTCTGTGATTACTTGTAGAATTATACCGAGTGAGTGATGTTGTAGGAGGGGTGTAGAAAATATAGTCTAATGATTATTTTTTTATTGTCCCTCAGGCAATGCATGCTATGGTTCCAAAGACATTCATCAACTACCTTCCTGTGATCTTCAACAAGCTCTTCCACCTTCTGCCTCTCAGCACCATGGATGATGTCCAACTCAATGTGGTTCGGTCAGTCTTCCTCTCCTCATCAAGTCACATCACAGTGTCTTTTAAATGCTCCCTTCTCCTCACTCAAAGAGAGATATATTGTTTTCTCGTCTGGCTGTCTACCCAGGAGACCAGTCTCCAGGTTGTTTCATTCTCTCTAGGGCCGTAACACAGTGTCCACATTTGTCGGCATTATCATTTCAATTATTTCATCGAATTCATTTCTCAAAACTTCTGAATCATGTGTAGAAACTATGACTATAAACTCATTGGTAAAAATGAGCGCCTTGAGCCAGTCAGTCACATACCCTCTCAAATCTATTCAATTGAGCAATTTTCCAACTAGGTACTATACAATACACCATGATGAAATTATGCATGTTACGTGTTAGTCTGATTGTACATGCAGCTATCATAAAATTGTATAATGATAATAGTAATAATTGTAAATTTATATTGGGCAATTTCTGTAGGAATATACTCAACTGTGCATAACAATATTAAAATAAGGGAGAGACAGGCTGATTATAACATTAAAGAATGAATTAATTCTAAATCAAAAATCTTACAATATGGTAGTGATAAAGAATCAAATGGAACTTGGACAAATCATATCATAACTAGTAGAAGATATCTGGAAGCCTGCACATGTGTTACAACAAACATGGCAATGGACAACTTTCCTGGAACAGATGAGTTTTATATGTTACCAGCTCATACTGAAGAGTGATATGCAGCTGTAAGAGGGATTACTTCATCAATGATCAAGTATGAGTTCAGTCATCTCAGTTTGAGTTTTGAATAGTTAATCATCCAAAGTGTGCAAACAAAAGATTGATAAATGTACTTGACTTGCCTTTGATCTACTCAGGATTATAATCTTCATCGTGGCCCAAGTTCAAGATGTTGGTAGAGAAGATGTTCTCCGATCCTACGTGAAGGTCAGTATCAGAGCCCAGGGTTTTACAAGATAGACACTCTTTGGCTCTTGCCCCTCCTCTTTCTACATAGCATGGAATATTTGATTAGATGTGAACCTTTAGAAACATACATCTTTTTATATCACATAAGTTTGGCAGAAGCTGTCATGATGGCTAAGTGTGATCTACAGGAACTATGTGCTCTTACACCAGTGGTATTTGTCTTCACTGCGGGAGATAACCTTGGATACTGTATAAGCTGTTATTTACACTGAGGTTTAATTTTCGCAAATTTTGCAAATTACAATTGGGCCATGAATTTAACAACATGCAAAAATGTTGCCATGCACTAGGTTAATAGTTCACTTATGATAGCCTCTGAGTCAGTTCAACAAAACAGCATCTCGCAAAAAATGTCCATGACTTTCATGCCGTCAATCCCTCGTTTGAGGCGAGTCCCCAACTGGGGCATACCCAAAGTGGGGTGCGTATATTTGTCGTTTGGGAGTTGGGAGTCGAAGTACTTGTCCATTGCAAATAAACTTTCTGCTCAGGCGTGACAAACCTGGAGGCCAAGCCAGGGTTTGATGACTCCAGCAGCTGTCGTATTACGTAAGAGCATGATAAGGATATCTGCCTGTGGCAGACCATTCAAAGTGAACTCAATTTTCTCTATCCTTTCTAAAGTTTTCAATTTTATATTCTATTGAGAAATTCTATGGTCATCCATTTTACATTTCGAACGAAAAAAATTGACCCGTAAATAACGAAAATACAGGAATAAGAAGGAGAGCATTGCCAGTTTGCCGGTGCTGACAATGTGCTATTTGGCAGTGAGTTACAACGGGGAGGTGAGACTACCTCCCTGGTTACAATCAGCCTGCTGACTGGATCATTGAGAAAGCAGCTGTCGTATTACGTAAGAGCATGATAAGGATATCTGCCTGTGGCAGACCATTCAAAGTGAACTCAATTTTCTCTATCCTTTCTAAAGTTTTCAATTTTATATTCTATTGAGAAATTCTATGGTCATCCATTTTACATTTCGAACGAAAAAAATCGACCCGTAAATAACGAAAATACAGGAATAAGAAGGAGAGCATTGCCAGTTTGCCGGTGCTGACAATGTGCTATTTGGCAGTGAGTTACAACGGGGAGGTGAGACTACCTCCCTGGTTACAATCAGCCTGCTGACTGGATCATTGAGAAAGAGAGAGAGAGAGAGGGAGAGAGAGAGAGAGAGAGAGAGAGAGAGAGGGGGGGGGGGGGGGGGGGGGGGGGGAGAGATGGGGGAGGGAGAAGGGGAGAGCAAAATGGAATGACAATAGTTCCGGTCACTACAGTACAGGCATGCTCTGTCTGCATACGCTGAATGTCTACACTCACACACACACACGTACACACACACACGCACCATGGAGCTACATGGCCCATGCCAAAACCAAAACAATCTCCTCCTCTCGCGGTCCCCCCCCCCCCCCCCCCTCCTGTGGCGCTGTGGCGGTGACTGATGCTTAGATTAGGCCAGGGTCAAGAAACAGGTGTTTTATATCTTTGACTTTAAGTCATTGATTGCCAAGATATGCACTGGCATTATTTACTGGGGTGTAGCCTCTTCAAACGAGAGATTTGCGTCATGTTGTCATTTGCGAAAAAATCTGTATGTGAAAATAACAGCTTATATAGTATACATGTATTTGGTCTGATACTTTAGTCTTTGTATGCCTGGCCTGTAAAGAGTGAAGTCATTGTAGGAAGAGTAAACATAGATGGACTTCTTTTCCCTATCATGGATAACTTTCACTACATTCTTTATTCTCTTATGACAGTATGTGTATGAGACAGAGAGAGAGAATTCACTCCAGAAGACTGTCCATGAGGAGTTGGTCAAGAATCTGGCGGCCACACTGCGTCCAAGCACTGACCAAATAGTCATCAGGAACCTCATGAAGGTAGAGTCTTCATTCATTGTTAAGTTTGTCCAAAGTCTCTGGCTTTTGTGAGCCAGATTTAAGCAGCTAGAGTCTAGCAGGGATACCACCCAACCATGTCTTGATTTCTTAAAAGTGGATTGCTTTGGTAGTCTGAGCAGTGTGGGTTTAGTGTTCAGCTCAAGGGCACTGTGTTAGCCAAGCTGTGGGAATTAACATCTAATACTTTCCTAAGCACACTTGTATGTGTTAGCCTCAACAAAAGGCCGTCGTGTTATATTGTTGTCTATTTAGAGTGTTATAAAATAATGAAATCTAAATGAAATGTAAGCAGGATGTTATACTAAAGCTAGGTCTGGTGATTAGTTGATATTGTGGAGAGCTGAAGACATAGGATTATATATATATATATTTGTTTTTCTGTTTGTTTGCTTTGCAGCATCTCTGGTTCTTCTTCTCCATCCTCATCAAGAGCATGGCACAGCACCTTATCCGCCAGAACAAGCTCCAGGCACCACGCCATCAACGTTTCTCTACCAACTTTGAGACAGGCATTCGAAATCTTGTCCAGGTATGGTCACCAAGGCAACAAACACACACTCTTCCTGTGTCCTATCTTTGTTTAATGCATTCATTCTATGAATTTACTAAAAATGTGAATGTTCAAAACTCAACGGATCAACTTACGCTGTGCAAGGTATATCTCTGTATGAATTAAACTTCTTATGTGTTGTATGTTCATGTGAGCTCATTCAAAGGATTATTGAATGAAAGATGCCAGAGTCGAGATCAAATGTTACATTCTGTGATTTCTTTTTGGCAGGCTTGTAGTCTGTGTAAACCAGCCCACCAAGTCAATGCAGCAGCAATGTTAATAGTTTTGTGTTGTTGTGGTCTTTTATTAACATGTTAGAAGCCATACTGCAAGGAAAAGATTGTTAGAGCCAGTTTTTCATAACCAGTGGTCCTCAGTTGTTTTTTTTTCATTTCAAGTCCTCCAGGACCTTGACACAACCCTGGTCTGATACTCAACATCACCAAGTTCAGATAAGAGATTGATTATGGGAGCTAAAGTTCATAATATAATGTAAACCTAATTTGCTGTGTTTTCCCACAGGTCTTGATGCCTCACATCAGACAGAAACACAAAGAACACCTTCAGGAAGCCAAAGATGCCAACTATCACCTGGCCTTCTTCATCAAGGTGAACTATGACCTTTAACCTTTTTCTCAGATGATTTGGCTTGCAAAATTTGAAGACTTTTTGGCCATCGCCTGACATTACTCTCTGTTTCCAGTGTGACCTGGTCAAAAGTCATCCATACTTATTTGATTATTCTATCTTTGATCCTTTTCTGTGCCGTTGTTGTTGTTGTTGTTGTTGTTTTTTTGTTTTTTGTTGTTGTTGTTGTTGTTGTTGTTGTTGATGTTGTTTTGGTAGGTAATTGTAAGATACTTGCGTACTAGTGTGATCGAGTTTAGAACCAGGATGACAGTGAAGTCTGAAATCTATTTGGCCTGAATTCCTTTCTGCTTCTGATTTAATCTAGACAATCTGTTGTCTTATCGGGTATTGTCGTCTTGACATGGTAGAGAAACTGTGCATACTTGTACATACTGTCAATTAAAAGGAAAACTTGACACATTTGTATTTGGCATTATTTAGTTCAGATCTTAATAGCACAAGAGAAGTTAATGTGTCATCCAACACATGAAGCATAGAATCACATTATCCATACTTTGTATCTCGTCTGATTGGTTACATTGACAGAACTGCTTCACGTACATGGACAGGGGCTTTGTCTTCAGACTGATCAACAACTACTTACAGTCCTTTGACCCAGAGGACCCCAAGGTGAGATGTCGTTGACTTTAACAGACCAATGAACTGATATTTCCTTTCATCAGTGACTTCATGCCTATTATATCCGTACAATGATCCCATTCTGTGTGTTTAGCAGTCTCCTTGATAAACTTTGCAGAGAATGGTAGGTCCTTGCCTTCTCTATTACATACTGTGTAACAGTGTGACATTGAGCTTTTAGAGATATTTGTACAGTGTATGTATCATAAATTATACAGGAGTTTGCTGTATGAGAGGTTGAGTGACTGCTGTACTAAATTTGATGAAATACTTATTCTCTCTCAGCCCTTGTTCATCAATGGCAAACTTGTGTAGAGATTGATGGACAGCGTTGTAGTGAAGATGGTGAAAACGTGTTTGTTCACAATATAAATCATAAGGACTAATTTGAGAGTTGCCAGAAATATACTGAAGTTGACCAAATGACAATAGGTTTAAGTGACAAATAGTTTGTGAGCATTGCTGTGGTTTCCTCTCTCTCTCCCCAGCCACTGTTTGAGATGAAGTTTGAGCTCTTAAGAGTGGTGTGTAGCCATGAACACTACATTGCACTCAACTTGCCTCTCACCAAGAGAGGACAGCAGACAAAGCAGTTCAAAGGTGAGTTCATCCATCATTTCCTTGCACCCTCAATGTTGGAAATACCCTTTCTTATTGTGTCAGATGTATCAATGTTTCATTTTTTCCTTTTTCAACCATACAAAGCTTATGTTAACTGGACAGTATTTGCATGATAGATTTCAGTAGAGTAACTTTCATCTTCTTCAGCTTATACTTTCCCAGAAGTTTAAACTAAGTTTACAACTGGCTTTTTTCCCCTTAAGTCTAAAGTCTGTATTCATTTGTTACTAAATGGTTTTATGCTGCATGCACCTCTCAAGTTAACATATTGATTTTTATTAGCCTGCAGTAGGGTGGTTATATCAGAAATATACAACATTATATGGCATGCTGGTGAATAACAACCAAGGAGATTTACTGAAGTAACATTCCTTTCTTATGGTATCTCTGATAACAAATTTCAGGTATATGAAGAGTAAAACTGGGAGAGCTGGATTCTCCTAACTTTATTGTCACATTCTTAATCATGAGCAAGGAAATGCATTATAAGTTCAGGGCTCATGTACAATGTAGTGTGTCTTCATTGTAAATTGATACACTAATTCTAGAGACAAGCTAAGGCTTGCAGGTTATCATTAGTGAACGGCATTACTTGCTCTTCATGGTAAATGTTGAACATTTGTTACATGTTCAAGTGTATGGGAATTTAACGCAAGTTACTAACCACTCCTTCATACCTATAAACATTTCTATATTCACTTGTATGTGTGTGTGTGTGTGTATGTGTCTGTGTACATATTCTTTCTTCCAAAAATAGAAAATGTAAAATGCTTTTATTCTGTTGAGTGTCTATTTCATTTATTGTGTAAACCAAAAGAAAAAAAAAAAGAATGACCCATAAGAACTTGTGACACTAAAGTGGTCATGTTTACCAGCATTGTGATCCATATCTATTGATATCAGGCATAAAAAGTGAACATCACTATCTACTGAAAAGATATTCAGTCACTCAATGATTGACAAAATTAATTCTATTATGAGTTCAGTGTTCCTCAAAGCGAACTCCATATATTAGACGGCACTCGTAATGTGGATATTTAACTGTAGCAGATGTTGCATAAGTCACGTATATCTGAAGCTAAGGCCATTTCTCTAGTCTGAACATATTCTTTTGATATGAAGATACCTTTGCCAAAATGCATGTTTGGTCAGCATTTTGAAATTTACAGTAATTTCAGAGCATTTGCACAATTGAAAGCAGTGTGCTGTGACTTACCTCCTAACATTTTCATGCATTGAATATTTCTGATATTCTTTAAGATTAAAATGTGCAAGAATCCTTGGTATTGTGAAATAAGGTGTAGATATGAATTACTGTTAGCTTTGATTTACAAAAAATAATTTACTCAAATGGATGGACATAAACGTTGAAATATTGGTGTGAATTCATTCTTTGCATGATGATATGTACTGAGAGCAGTACATATCATGTACTCTCACATGAATCTTTTGTGTCTTTTAAATATTGCACATTATTCTTCTGTGGTTGTCGTGTTCTATCCTTGGTCTAATTCTTTCACTATCCCTTCATGGATGTAACTCTTTCATCTGATAACAACCATCTCCAATCTGTCCATCTCCAATCTAACCAATCAACAGTCGCTGCCTCAGCGGTACAGAGTGGTATGTACTGTCACCTGTCTTTCTAATGTCCTGCTTGTATATCCTGTCACTGTGTTCAATGTTTCCTGTCACTCAGCTTCATACTGCTTCTTTTTTCTTTTTCTTTGTTATCCCATGTTCTTCATCTCTTCTCCAAGCCACAAAGCCATCATACCCAGCAACCAGTTCCAGGTCCCTGTTGTACTATCTTAAGACTTTTCTTGAGTCATTAAATATAAAAATATTATAAATTTCACCCATGCAGAATCACATGCAATTGCCTTTTCTGTAAGGTGATAATCAAGAAAGCTGTAATTTGATAATTTTAGAAAGATTACCAGAAGCTGCCTAAATTATGGCCAAAATGTTATTCCTGTGGCGATATGTGTGAACACTGCCATACACTGTATGAATGAATGAGTTGGCTTCATACAAAACATATCACTGCAAGGCTACACTGAAGATATTTTCTTTTCATTTCAATCCATTTCAAATCAGGTTTTAGAGTTTTAAGTAGAACTGATTAGCTAGTGGAGATTACTCTCATTACTCCTACTTTTTCCTTTAAAATTCTGTTACTGTCATTATGACATCATTGGTCCAGTGAAAGTGTTTGTAGCATGGAAATTCTCACTATTTCCACAGCTGCTATCATTCCTGATGACAGTCACATAGATTTCTGGTTTGAGTAGTCTTCATCTCTCACTCAGCCAGGTATTTTTTGTATCACCCAAAATGGAATCGGGTTGACTTAGGTCCAAGGAAATTGCAGTGCTGAATATTTATCAAATTTCATGCATCGTCAAGTCAATCATGTTGTACTCCCTCTCAACCTGTACATCATACAGTGGGCATCATTGATTTTCTTTCCCAATTTTGCTTCCTTCTATCATCAGTTTATGTGCTAACTTTAGCTCTGTGTTATATTATTATACTACATTGGTACGCTATCAGGTTGTCATGTGCACCGAGGTATTAAGACCACATTACCTGCTTGTCACTGGCTTTAATTAAGGTTTTATTTCAAGACTGCTTATTCTTATGGCTGTTTCTTTCCAGATTCTTATGGTTTGTTTTCAGCAATACTCATGATATCGTACAAACTGATAGATGGCACTTCATTTCAAGGGATACAGCATAATAGATTCTTGTGAATTGGATACATGTATGATCAAAATATGACAGTGTTCAGCTGTAGCCAGGTGAAAGACAAATGAGAGGGGAAAAAGGAGACTGTATGGCTAACAATTTATGGTTGGTTTGTTTTCCCCCCTGTGTAATGTATGTAAATGGGCAAGAAATGTTTTGTTGTATTTTATTTGTCTGACCTCCCTCATTTTCTGTCAGCATATGTTATGTTTCCATTTCCAGGTGAATCATATTTTTATTTTCTTGTCATTTGCTCTTGAATGGATATATTATTCAAATACTTCAGAGTGCATACAAACATAACACTACAGTGTATTTTACTCACAAACACTTTCTATTAAGTGAAGCATGAACACATTGTACATATTGAATACTTCCAGAACACAACTTATGCTAAAATATTAATGAAATGTTCTAGGAAAATTTCTCTTAAGGAATGACATTGAGTATGTGCGTAGATGGATTCTGTTTTCCTATGTTCATGCATACAATAAGAGGCATTAGTGACAAACTTGGATGGACATGACATACCTTTATGTAGATAAAGGGAAAACACAGCACATGTTTATAATAAATGATCAAGAAAACACATGCTTACATCACGCAACAACAAAAATCTCCTTGCACTTGGGCTATCTTCATTCATGCAATGACCATATATCATATAATCCAGTTTTACATCTACAGAAATGTACATACAATTGGCATTATATACATGTATGTTACCACATACTGTTATTAAAGTGTCATTTTAATTTTATTTCATTCCTCTTGCATGTTTATGTTTATTTTATTTCTTTTGTTGATTTCTTCCATTCCTCTGTTTTCTTATGTCATTCCATTTGTCCATCTCACGCAGTGGGAGGCAAGCCCCGTTCCAATCAGAAACCTGTCAAAGGTAACAAGACCCAGTCATCAGACAAATATTTTAGACTTACAATGTAGAATGAAGAGTGGTTTTGTTTTTGTCTTTTTTTTTTTCTTCTTGCATTGCACTAACCACAAATTTCTGTCCCATCTGAGTACAAATCATCAAAGGATTACTAGGCACTAACACTTTTTATATCAGGCTAAAACTGTAGGGGTGTGTAAATGATCATGTTTTGAAGTGATCCAAATGTTTGTTCTTTGACTTGATCGTTGTATTTTTGTGCCTTCACTACTTGCTATATCACTTTGCCTTTCTTTGCTTGCACTATGTTCAAGTAGTCTTCCATTCATGCCAAATCCTTTGCAACCTCATAAATCATTGAATGCTATGGGAGTGTTTGTCTGGTGTGAAGTAATCATTGCTCCAATACCTACATCCAAAATCTGCACTATTTTCCATTACAAGCCATGTTTGTCAGGTTTTCCCTCATTGAGAATCAGTGAGGTACACTGCTGCCAAAATTATTCCTGAGTAGGGAACCAGGATGCATCAAGGAGTGTTTGACCTTTGACCTTTCTAGCTTTACTCACAGCAGGTTGTGTTTATATTCATAATAGTCATCAAGTTTACTTGTCTCTTCTAATTGCATTTCTTGATTTGATTTGATGATACAATCTTTGGTTACACTCAAGCTATGATTGGAATATTCCAGATTATAGTTTATCAATCTTCTTCAAACAGTTATCTGAGAATAGATTCCCATTTACATAAGAACAGTAGAAACATTTAGCAAGTGTTGCCGGAGTGGTGTTGCAAGTATCTTTACCCCATGTGATTGATGCGAGAGTGTTTTGGTTTCCTTTACACCACTATCACTCTGTGACTTACTGGCTTTCACTTTTTCTTCATAAGAGTAAAAGTGTTAGTGTGCAGTCAGTGGCAATGCAGCGCCATTCTGTCATTTTACTCCTTGATTTGTACAATTTAAAGGAATCTTTATGTGTTCTATATTTTGTTTGTTCAAGTTGTGTGTATGTGTCTGATATGTGAGTGCATTTTTGTCTCTTTTGTGGATGAAATTCTGTGGTAAGTTGAATTTTCTCATTATTCATAGTTTGTAAATGAACACACAGATTGTGTCTGAAGTTGAAATTTCAAGTTTGCTGTACTCTCAAATGTCAAAATTGAGAGATGTTTAAAGACTAAATAGGAGCAATCAGCTGATAGTGTATTATTCATTACTACTTTACGCTTAGGCTTTGTAATGAATGATTAAAAATTTGGATTGTTGTTTCTTTTCCTGTTCCATAAATTGGCAACCATACCTCAAAGGAGCATCTGTGTGTAATCAAAGATGTAAGTGGGAAATATGATGATGTCTAGATATTTGAGAAAACCAAAATCATAATTCCCACACAATGGGCATTTTTCTGACAGAATATTATGTTGACAAGAATTGGCGAGACAGATTTTTTTCCCCTATGTAAGATAGAAGGGTAATACGCACTTGATAGTGCAACAGAACGTTTTCATATGAACACATCAAATAGAGGGAACAGTACAAATTCTGTAGTTGAGAGGAAAGTTTTTGACATTAATTGTAGTAGAAATGTAATATTCAGCACGTCCAAACCTCTTGCATGCTACTAGGTCTCCTTGCATGACCTGTGAGAAATGCCCTAGTATTATAGCAGCAACCTACCAGCTAAATACTGAATAGTAAAGTCCAAAGTTTTTGAGCTATTTTCCATCTAAAGCTTGAGTAATAATGCCTAATATTTCATATCTGAAGCTCAGCTGTTATCTCTGTATGTTAGACTTAGTAGTAAACCTTTTACAAATCTATGATTTTCCTGCAATCAAAATTGCCGATTGGCATTGTGTCTCTTTAACTTCATGACATATGAGACAGTACAGTGCAATAATAGAAGTTTTTCCTTGCATCTTTGCTTCTCTTCTGTAAATAATATCCCTTCACTGTTGCCTTTAGAATTTTCATAATTATAATTTCATCTTCTTTTAAATATTATTTGATACCTAAAAGAGTACTAAAAATTTGTTATTGGCATGACAACCCAATGTCTGTTCGAAGATGTGGAATTCATGATACATATAGATTTCTATTATGTATCACAGTCACATATACTGTATACATCTATGGGAGAATGGGAGATAACTTTGAAGCAAGGACGTAAAAAGACTAGTAGGAAATTGTCACATAAGTTCTCAGATATGATCTGTAGATAATACCCAACATTGAAAGAAGCGTGAGTTTTAATGAGAATGTTTAGAAGAAGTGTGAGTTAGTGACAGTGTGTGTATAACAATTCAAACAAACATGGCAATTTTGTAGTTTTAACTACTAAAGTAGAGAAGAGTTAAAGATGTTTTGTCAGTGAGAACATTTATAATTATACCTTGTGAAATATTTTAAAATTCTTTATATGAGCATTCTTGAGTGAAATTCTATTTCAACCTACCAAAGGCAGCCATCTATGTTGTAAATTGCTGAGATGTAGCAGATATTCTAGACTATGTTTGTACACGGTAGTTCTCACTGTAACCATGTCCTTGACAACTAACATCTTTACTAATTGTACTACACTCAGTTTGCATTGTTATTGTTTTTGTTGGGTTTCCATTACGAAACATGTGGGTTAGTCTCCATGTGTGTTTCCCTGACCCATGCACTTCTAGCCTTTTAGTCCAGGATTTACAATGCTTTCATCGTTTAGATGCTTCATGTTTTGTATTATGCCCGCTAAAGACTGTGTACCCCTTCTTGCTATCCTTTGCATTGTTTCAGCATATGGAGGCAACTTCAGGAAATATGGTAGGCTATCAGTCTTCAGCCTTATCTAGCAAGAAAGAGCTGAAGACCTGTCAATATATTTTTTTCTTTTGTATATGTCCCATGCCTCTTTCTGTTTACTTAAGATATATCCTTGTCTTTGTTGTATATTGTTGTGTGTTGTTGTTGTTGTTTATCTTGTGAAACCTTGTAAACTTGTGTAATTAAATACTATTCTAAACTGAATTACAAAACTCACATTGTACAGAATTAGTTACATATGGCATTTCTGTATTATATCAGTCATGTTTGTGGAAAACTAATTTAGATTCGCATCTGTCATGACAAGAGGACATTAAAAAAAAATCATGATTTATTATCACAGTATGTGATAGTGGAGTTAAAAATGATTAAATTTAAACTCAGGGCAACACACTTTCACCTGTTAATGGCATGAAAAATCTACATTGTCAAGTAATTTCATATCAAAACCACAGCTTGAATATATTTTGACTGAAAATCATTTTTCGATAGTTGTGCTGAACAACAACCTCAATGTACTTTGACCAAGACAAAAGTAGATTTTGAATGTATTTGAAAAAGATTAGGATGTTAATAATGGGGGGGGGGGGGATTATAGCAGTAGTACATGTAGTAGTCACTACCATGATGGTGTCAGTAATTACATTGTAGTATGATGTACATGTATAGTTATACTCTTAGTAATATAACATCTTATCTGCATGAGTTAATATCAATAAGTTCCTTTCATGCGTACTCAATACACAGTAGTCATTATTTCCTGCCAAAGTTTGTTTTACAATGTTACAGTCACATAGTTTAATAGTGAAAATACATACATAACTGTATAACTTTCAGTGTGCACCAGTCAAGCCTACTATACAAAGCATGTTGTTCTTGTCTCAGATAATTCAGACAATTGGACAAATGAATCCCATTTTCCACACGTCACCACGCACAGGTTGCCATAGTATTGTCTCTTAAGCATGTACAGGTGCACAATATGTTTTCAAAATGTAACACCTCTAACCATACATTTTCCAGCATATCCACACTCTTCTGCCTTTTGTAAATTGTATATTAAGGCCCTACAATTTTCCATATACAGTAGTCCAGTCACATCTTGATAGAAAGAGAAACAAATTTTACACATGCCATTTTTTTTGGGGGGGGGGGGGGGTAAGAAAGATTTTTTTTTTTTTAATGATTGATTTTAAGTTGGAATTCAGAAAGCAGAATTGCATGTCAGTGAACAGAGCGGAAAGTTTTTGTCCTGAAGATTAAAGGCATACATGGACTTGAATAACTTCCATTACAGACCCTACCACACAGTTTCTCAGTTAATAAAATTGCCCTTTTTACAGTAAATTTCTCATGAAATCTCAATATTTAATTTCTTCCTAGTATGCATCTGTCTTTGAAAGAAAAAACTGGTAGAAAATGTATTTGTGTCTGAAACATGTTTGGATGTGGTATACAGTATGATTATTGTGTATGTTTGGTGTGTCTTGCATGTTAAAGCTACTGTTATATCTTAAAATGCTGACAAGTCCATAATATTTAATGCTTCACAGTGTATACAGTTTAGTGCAAAGAGTGTGATGAGAATTGCATGGCAAATAATCGTGTTAACATGAAATAATTAAACAACAAACAAAAACAAGCCACTGCTGAACTACAATAGCTACTATTCTATAAATATACATTTCAGCAAACTAGTGAAAGATTACAAGATGCAAAGCTTTGTGCAAAGAAACATCAACAACAGTTTATGAATTTCTTACTGGCTGGATGATTGTTATGAGACTTTCTGCATGAATTGTTGATCAAACATATCAAAATGCCTTTTTTTTAAAGCTGTCCAATGTAATAAATATAAGCTTCTATGGGATACATGTCCATTGCCTTGGGGGAAGAGGGTCAATATGTGCAGTTTGTATATGTTCTTATCCTCCTCCCCCTTTTTTTTCTCCCCCCTTTTTTTTCTTGGTGCTGTTCTCTGTAATTGTATGAAGTGGAGATGTGTATGTTTGTGTTCATGTTTTCAATGAAGTACAACTCTTTTGTCAGTGTAGATATTGGCAAGAGATTGTAATTTATACACAGTAAGCTAGGGAATGATGCCATGTATATTAACAACACATATTTTCTTTGTATATTAGAAGAGTAAATGATCTCATTATCACCCCATGTCACTCCTTACAGTGACACCATATAGAAGGTTCTCCATTTTAAAACTCTATTGTACATTGTATATGTACTTCATTATACAGCATTTGGTATTCCCTTTTTTGGACATTTTCATGGCAACATGTGTTTGATATATTGAGGATTACATAATTGTGGGTTTCACAGACTTCATAGCAAGTACATTTCCCTTCAAAGCAAACATCTTTATTGTATTTTACTTGTTCAAATGGCTTGTGTGTCTTAACAGGCCATAGCATTACATAATCCAGAGTGTCTGAAAGCCTCCTTCTAAATATGATCTTGGCAGCCATCTTGTGTCGCCTTTGTTTGTCGTTGTTGTCTTGGTGGTGGGTTGGCCAGTATGTATTCTTGTCTGCATATTTCACAGGGATCACTACCCACATGTAAATATATATTCTATAATATTATTTTGTGTTTCCTTTCCAGCCAGTTGTGATTGATTCAGACAAGCAAAGGTTTCAACCATCACACTATTTATAGTCACAATTACTTAAAATCTGAGTGTGTAGAAATTGCTGCATCTTTTTATATTACACTTGATTATGTATGGGAAAATACACTCAGCAAAAAAAGAAAGTAAAACGCTTTTTCAAGTTTAGATTTCTCATAGAATATTTGACTGAAAGCTAATGTGTTGTATACCATATTGAAAGTAATTTAATTCGCTATCAACCTGGCAGGTCAACAAAAAGGGAAACTTTACGCATGAGTGAACACCATCATTTTTCTCTTCAGGGCACAAAAGTAAAAATTGCAAAACTGAACAAGTTGTCCATTCATGCGTATGTGCTCTTCCATAGAACAATAAGAACAAACAACAAATTTCACCCAAAAAGAAACACGAATTAAGTTGCAAAAATAAACCTTTGATCTCTATGATATCTTTAAAGCCCAAAAGATTACTGAAGGCTAAAAATAATGGAGGAAAATAAAGCATCTTCTGTCAAATCTAAATTCAAATGAAATAAGAGAAGAAGTAAAATTAACAAAAAATCATAGAAATTTGAGCTTTTTTTTCAAATAAGGAAATTGTAAATAACGTTTGGTTCTTGAAATTGTCACATGGATTCTTAAGTCAGCACTAGATTAAAAGATGTAAATAAAGAAATTCTGCTTATTCAATCATCTTTATGCTTATAATTCTCTGTCATGTGAAGTCTGACTTGACACAAAATTCTTATTTTTCCCCTTTAGTTTCTCATTTCGTTTTTCTTAGAGGTTATAAAGAGATAAAGAGAATAAAAACTTATTTTTCATATTTCGTTTATGTCTCTCATTGTGTTAAACTGGTCATTTGTTGTCAATGTTATTGTGAAGGGCATTTGCAAATTAAAGAAAACATGTCAATTTTTGCAATTTTTAATTTTGTGCATTGGAGGACAAAAACGAAAGTGCTCACTCATGGGTAAAGTTTTCTTTTTAATTGACCTACTAGCTTGATAGCCAATTAAATTACCTTTAATATGATATATAATACATTGATTTTCATAAAAATCTTCTATGAAAAATATGACCTCGAAAAAGTGTTTACTTTCTTTTTTTGCTGAGTGTATATTTTAGTGACAAACATCACGTGGAGATAATTTGTGCTCTCTCTCTCTATCTCTCTCTCTCTCTGTCTATCTATCTATCTATCTATCTGTCTATCTATCTATCTATGTATCTATCTATCTATCTCTGTTGCTTTGGATGGTGATCCCTGTGCACAGTTTTTGTGTGGTTTTTTTAATGTATTGTGTGAAGTATGCCTTGCAGTGTTAGTCCCAAAAAGATTCCAACTTTCCCTGTGGTGTCAGTCATCATTGTTCTTGGTACATGTTATCTAACCACCCTAACTGCCATTCTCTTCTCTACCCAAAAATAAATCTCATCCATGGGTGTGCTTTGCATCGTACAGTACCATTCCGCTCTGGGAAAGACCAGTACAAAGGTTCGTCAGCTTTCCTTTCACTCTTGTCACTGGTGCTATGTACTCAAACTGTAGCAGACGTATTTGTATGACACCTTCATAATCCTGTCATGTAAATTTGCTATGTTTGAATGTAAATTCCTCATGTATAGCAAAGCAGACTAGACCCTGTATGTTGTGGTGACAGCCTCAAACCAAACACACACTCAAAGATCGAGGTGCTGTGAGAGTGGTGTTTAGCCCAATCCTAACTTGGTTTTCAGGTTTCCATAGATCCACCTGTGTGATCTGAGTGCACTGCTTTGACTTTCTCATAGTTTTGCCTAACCACAGATTCTTATTATATTTCCTCTTTATGAAAAGGACTCTTTCAATGTGTGATTGAGAACTACATTGATACCAATTGTGAATTGATGAATTCATTTTACCCAGTGGCATCATAATGATTTCAAACAAATTATGAACAGATGGTACTTGCCATGTGTAATACATGTATGACTACTGGAGTTTATCTTGTGTGTACATGTTTAAAGAGGCATAGAAGTTCTGTGATTTGATTTAAGCAACAGACTTCATTAGTTTATGGATAAGTTTTCTTTTTCAAATGTATTAAAAGTAAATTTAATATTATTTTCATCTACTGAATCGTGCAACTACTGAAGACATGTATCAATGTGAAAGTGAATACAATTTAATACAGTCCACTCCCATTATACCAAACACCGTTATAACAAAATTCTGAATACAACAAAGTAAAATTTCGGGCTGCAACATCATCCACTCTATGTATTTTTATTGTTTATTTGTTTGGTTATAACAAAATTTCGATATAATGAAAGAAAACTGCCGGTCCTGAGGACTTCGTTATAACGGAAGTCCACTGTATGATCATTATTGTTTGCTTTACTGGGATGACATTGGGACTGGATTTCACATCTTTCTTTTCTGCCCTCTCCAGAATTTACAAGAATTGAAGTGTTAGCCCTTCAGTTCATGTGTCATTGGCTCAGAATCAGAGGTCTAATGGTGTATAATCTCACAAATGCATATTTCTACAATTTGTACGTCTTTCAACAAGACATTGTATCTACACAGCTGTTCTCTAGCAATGAAATGGAATGAGTATGTAGGAGGAATGTAGAGATTACTTGCTTCTCTTATTTCAAGTGGGTTGTCTAGAACTATCTCATCACCTAACTGCTGTCCCCAGTCCCTAAAGAATGGACACTGTGTATTATAAGTTAGTGTAGTTTTGATGCTTACCTATAACCAAAGCGATGTTGAACAGAAGGCGGTGAGTTAGCTCAGTCGGTAGCGCGTCTGCCTCACGATCCTAAGTACCTGGTTCAAACTTGAGTCTGGACTGAGCAGTGTTGTGTGTAAACAAACCGTCCCCTCTGGCATGAGGCAAAACACTCTGTCCCTCGGATAGGACATAAAATGGAGGTCCCGTGTATGAGAGAGTCACAGCTCATGCACGTAAAAGATCCCGCTTCAGTCATTCATCGCAAAGAGTAGGGTTTTTAACCTGTTGAAGTGGTCCCACCTCACATCCAACTGGACCCCATGGAAGACCAGCTTAGCATAGCTGAATATGGGCTATCCAGCTATCTTCTCAGATGGAAATGAACAAACAAACAAACAAACAATGTTATGTCCAGCTCTAGCAAAAATAGATGAAGTGTGTCATAGAATGACACATTGACATTATTGCCAGAGGCCAGTTCTGTATATCAGAGGAATACTACCAAAGAGATTGCTGGGCACCCAACCCATTCTTGACATCATCTTGATGATGGCATTCAAACCAATAGCTTTGCTCTATCATCTCTGCTCTCCATAAAAAGACTTTTAGTGTTTCTCTGTACTATGCTAGGAGGTCTGCCTAGAAAATGGAGAGGGCAAGATTCATCCTAAGAGGTAGTGGTTCAAAAAAAAAAGTTAGATGTCTATCAGTGGCTTGAAAGTTCTAGCCGGTAGTTTTGGCTGTATTTATTGGTTAGCGTCCTCTTCATATTACTCACAGACCTGAAGTATGACTACAGTCTGACAGAAGACTACTGCCAGCATCACTTCCTGACTGGTCTGTTGCTGAGGGAAGTGGGTGTAGCACTTCATGATGTCACTGAGGTCAGACAACATGGTATCAGGGTTCTGAGGAATCTCCTGGCCAAACACAGTGCAGATGACCGCTACCACTCTAAGGTCAGTGTCTTGTATTACTGGTAGTCAATGGTCAAAGATAGTGATGGATCATCAACTCCTGTTTGTCATTTGTTTTCATGCCTCATAATATTCTGATATCTAAAGTTCCTCAGTAGCACTGTCACTTTTACTCTACAAAGTGTGCAACTTTGTGTGAAAATATACAGGTTGCTAATGCCATGCTTGCATTACAAGATAATATCTTGTGGAACAAGCAGTTTGAAGACATAAAATATATCATAATTGATAGTTGGGAGGTCACTGAATATCAGACATCACTGTCTCATTCCTTTTTTTTTTTTTTTGTTCATAAAGCATGTACTCCCTACACTCTTAAAGTGATAGTGTATGTACAACCAGACAATTTTTGAGAACCATGGAAATTTGAATCCTGATGACACATGGCTATACTGTCACTCAGACTGTAATGATCCAATACTCTCACTTTACAGTCAGGATGAGCCAGGCTTTCCATACCAGCCATGAAACACTTTTTATGTGATATGTTAAGATACCTGTAAGTGTGCATCGTGTCAATGAAGCAGTTATTAGAATGTTGTCATGACATCACACTGACAAAGATTAATTCCATACTATCAGAGGATGCCATAAAACTCACCATCACTTGTTGACTGCTGTTCTTCCACTACACAGCAACACCAGGCTCGCATCGCCACCCTCTATCTCCCTCTCATTGCCATTATTCTGGAGAATGTGGAACGCCTGGCCAAGGATGGACCTCAGACCATTGGTCCAGGAGCCAATCTGAATGGAGGAGAGAATGTCTTTGACATGTCAGCTCTCTCTCAAGTCTCCACAGACAGCAGCCAAGGACACACCCAGGGCCACGAGAGGAGTAATAGTGTGTCATCCAGCTCCAAGAGCCGTTCTCTTCAGAGAGATTCCAACATCCTGGATATCATCGCTGGCAGAGGTAGGCTTTTCTTCCTTTAGACATTCTCTAAAGTAGTCTTCCCAAAGAGTGACTGTCACAAACTATCCTGCTACTTGAGGACATTAGTTTAGACAAAACCATATTTAATGCATCCTTCCTTTCTTTTTCTTTTTTGGTGATTGTCAAAAATTTAGATGACCCACTTTACAAACAATTTGAGTGCTTTATTCTCTGGTACTTATTCTAATGTCAGGTCATTCTGTGACTGCTGATTGTTTTGACAAATCCCCCTAACCTCATGCAAGTAAATAGTCATAAATTTGTCCTAATTAATCAGGGGAGATGATGTTCCAATATTTTCTGACCAAAATAGCATCAATCTGAATATCTTATGTCAGTTGAACTATTATTGAGAACTTTTTCCAGCTGACACTGCCTCAAATGGCAGCTATGACGATATTCACAAGCTACGTCAAAGGTAGTTTCACTACACTCATGATATCAATGGCTCAATTTTTGTGCATTTGGTTTTAACAGAATTTATACAATATCATTGAATATTTGCATATGATGGAAATGTGCATGAAGGTTGTGCTGTGGTCCAGCTTTGCCTCTTTGAGACTTATGATTGAAGCTGTAGATGCTAGTAAAACAATAGATTTGTTTCTTTTAATTTGCCATGTTTGTGTGACATTTATTTGTATTGGCTATATTGGCTATTGGATGATGCTTGTTTTGATGGTGATGGATTTCCTATAATTTCGATCTTTGTTAAAGAGTGAAGTAGTTACGGTTTATATTGTTTTATCTCTCAAAACACACACCAAAGTGAGAAAGTGTCTTCCAAAATTGTTCTTTACTTCTTGACTAATAATCAGCCATCCAGAGAGTGTTGTGATCTTCCTTGGTCTTGGTCTTTGTCATATTTAGAGTGTGTTGACCAATACTAGCAATGACTGTACAAGATGGTCTGTTGACGCTCGATTCACCATTCAGTAATGATTGTCATAATTAAAAATATTAACATTGCATTCTTAGTCAAGTAATGAAATGTCCATGACAATTATACATGAAGCCATCTATGAGAAGGTTCCAGTAATTTTGAGTGCAGCTGTGAATAACAGAAAGCAAACATGGAAGGATGCAATATTTATGGTAGCACTCTTCAGAAGATGACTGGGAGGTATTCAGGGAGAGACATTGTAAAATGTTTGATCCTTGATTACTTCATGTATAATGTATTGACTTCCCTGTGAACTGCATTCAATTGAATTTGTCATCAACTTTATGTCACAGGTGCATCTAGATTATCAGCGATATTCACAGAAGGTGACCAAATTCTTCTTCTTACATGTATATCACAGTCATTACTGCAGTATATTTTGACATCAAAACACAGTGTATATCACAGTCATTACTGCAGTATATTTTGACATCAGAACACAGTGTATATGGGCAATTCCACGGTAACTAGGACACAGGTGCCAAAAATTCAAAATGATATTTGTTTCAAACACCATACATTTTCAGACAGTACTTGAGTTGAAGTTTTAAGAATCATTATGTTTTTCAATAAAAGCGGCCATTTTGATTTTCAAAATGGCTGCCAAAATATGCCTATAACTCAATGGTGAAAAGAGTGTATTGTTGCATAACTTACTCTCTGTATATCCACTTTATTAGTACCCTAAACAACAATCTGTCATATGTATGCAGTTACCAGAGAAGTCTTTTACCACACGATAGAAAAAAAAGCTGGTAGCTTTAAACAATTTGATAAAAAATGTTAATTACTTTGATAATGATGGACGTAACGTCAGTTACCAAAAACAAGGAATTTTTAAGTTCATTCATCAAAGGAAGTGAGCTGTATGATGTAACTTGGGATTTCTAATGTATGCCCATATGCCTTTATTTTAATACCAGAAATAAGGATACTTGGCATACTGGAGAGTCAAAATGAACACTACAAAATGTGTAACGTCAGTTACCGAAACGTCATACACGAGTATGTAACGTCAGTTACCATGACAGTAATTATAACTGAGGCAAATTTTTTGACTTTTGGCCATTTCAATACATCTGGGAAGTCAACTTACAACAAAGAGCAGGAATCCCTTTCATAGGAAATGATGTCATTACCATGGTATGTCCATGGAAATTTTTTTTTTTTTTTAAATTTCTAAATTCATTTATTCATTCATTTACCATGATTATCTTTTTTTTTGGGGGGGGGGGCTTGAGCTTTCGATTTTTGATTCAGCACAAGTTTAAGGTTAAATCATCTGGAAGTTTAGTTTGCCACATGCAGTATACGCACTCAAATTAGTACATTCCCAGTCCTACGGGATGATAAAGCTACCAAAGTTTGTAGGCCTAATCAGTGACATGATTCCCTGTTAACCACATTTTCTACAACAACAAAAAACCCAAACTTCTGCACAGCTGTATAGCAACAGTTTAACAATCTCCACCAATTTTTGCTTTTGCTGGCATTTTTCTTTTTTTTTCAGGAAGCTTAGTCAAGTTTCTACCTCAAGGCAAATGCACAAACAGATATTTCTTCTCTTGCACTTAAATGTGTGGTGTAGTTAACATGGCTCATCTTGTATTATGGTACGTAAGGCATGTACTCATTATTGTTTGAAACTTAACACTGATGTTGCTCAAAGTGAGAGAGGATTCTATAGGGTTTAAAAAATATTGTTCATACAGTGTGTATTTGTTGATTGCTTTATTCTATTCATGCAGGGACATTTTGTAATACAACACATGATAATTATGAACAGGAAGAGTCTTTTATATCGATTTTAGTATTCTTTCGTTGCAAAGTCCGATTTCTTGGTGTCTGGAATTTATTTGCAAGCCGTGATATATCAGTGAAAAGGAAAAGAAAAACAGTTAAATTACTTCAAGCTAGGAATAAAACAATAATGCTCTTTTGACCAAAAAAGCATTTATTTTTCTTCTTCACAGAGAAGTATTAAAAGTGCGACACTTTTCATTTAAATCAATTGATGATGGAGATCATCAGGAGTAAAATAAAGAAAAGAAGGAGAAATATATCACAATAGATTTCATACATATTTATGCATATTTATGAGTTGATACATGTTTTTTTCCCCATGACCTGGAAGATAATTTGATATTTTTTTCAAGCACAAAAATATCCATGTTTTGTGTAGTACTACAAGGTATTATGGGTGGAGCACTCTATGTACAATTTGTAGATAAAAACTTTCCTGTTCATTAAAAAAACAAACAAACAAACAAACAAACAAAAAAGCCCTTAGCCACGTCAATATATTTATACTTGGAACTGCTTAATCTATTAATGGCTCTGTGTAATCATAAATGTTGAATGAAAATTAAATCTTCAGACAAATGTCAGGAAATATCCTCTTGTGCATTTACATTATTTTTGCCCAACTGTGCTATGGCATGGGGGGGGGGTGCCCCCTATAAGGGCCCACCCAATATTATTTGTGTCTTTAGATTTTGTTTTAATTTGTTGCTGTAGTTGCCTGGGATTGTCACTGGTACATTGCAGCAGTATAATAACCTGTTAAATAAATTAGTTCTCTGTAAACCCCACAGCAAAGTATGTGTAACGTCAGTTACGTAACGTCAGTTACTGACATGTTTACCTTTAAGTTTTCATAGAACACAAAGAAAATGGACTACTGTTTCATTTCATTGTGTATTTATGACTGATAAACCAAGGTATGACTCCATATCAACCAAATCATTCTGAATGGTCAGAATTATGAAATATCACATAGCTATTCCCAATCATGATTTTGCATGTGTAAACCCTATGGCAAATGTAAGCGTAACGTCAGTTACGTAACGTCAGTTACCGTTATGCCTTCACTGAAATTGGCCTGGTGCTAAAAGGAAATATCTAAAGTGCACATTATTTTGCACACCTGTTCCTAAGAACCTAGGTGTATTGCCATATTAAACACATAAAGGCTAAAAGTCAGGGACATGAGATATTTCCATTTTCATCTACACCATAATTTCCCATGTCCTTTTTCCGTAACGTCAGTTACCGACACATTTTCACTTGCTATGTGATAAGAAATGCAGTTTGAGAGAAAAACTTTCCACCTATTTCTTCATTCTCATGAACTTATTCATCAATGCTAATTGCAAGCCCAAGGTGCTTTCATTCACAAAACTACAAGGTAAACAATTTCATGAAAATCCTTACGTGTAACGTCAGTTACCATGGAATTGCCCATATCACAAAGCAAGTGTTGTATCTCGCCAATTCCCTCTCATTGTAAACGTTGTACTTCATGTTTTCAATGTGATTCACAAGAGGAGAATTGTGAGGTTCCTACTAACATCAGTTTACTGTGTTACATATAGCAAATGGTTGTCCCTGCCAGCTTTGCTGTATTTATTCTGCTTCTTTAACTAATTTGCTGGGTATCTACAGTTGTACTTATATGATGGGAAGTGTAAGAATGGCTAGGCAACCCAGTTAATCACAGCAAGCATCTAAATCAAGCTTTGAAGTGGCTTAATTATCTGCATATTGATATAGAGACAGTGTTCATAAAGCCATTACTGAAATTGTCACTGCTTTTATTTGTAGCTGTGATGAAGTATTGATGGAAATTTTAGTGCTCGACTGTAGGTTCAATGCAACAAGTGTGCTGAAAATCTGAAGGGAAGTAGGCCTAATTCTCCAAGTCTGACGGAGCTGAATAGCTGGAGTGAACTCTTGACAACTCACTGTCATCTATTATGTGTGTTCTGTCATGTGTCTTACTTTCTTCACATTTTCATCTAGTACTTGAAAAACTGATGGCTAGATTTTGACCAAACTCGGTGGGAATCATCAATGGGGATGGAATCATAGTTTGTACAAATGATGATGCTGCTCCCAGGGGTTCCTTCAGGGAGGGGCCCAAATATTTCAAATAGGAGCAAATTGTCATTTTCTTATTTTTTTTTAAATCTTCTTCTGGAAAACAAGTGGCTGAATTTTGACTAAACATGACTAGAATCATGGGAGATTATAGTTTACAAGTGCAGATGGTGATGGTGCCCCGAGGGGGGCTCCTAGGATGGGGCCCAAATACCTACAGCTGTACAATAAGGGGAATGTTGTGTAAGGGGACCCTTAGTCGTCCCCGAATCTCAAGGGATTTGCCTTTTCTGGAGTGCCATGAAGGTAAAGTGTACTGAGAGCAGGAATGCTAATCCTGGATCTCTTGGTTACAATACACAGACTTACAGTCATACAGTGTACATGTTCATTTGATACAAGTCAATATTCTCTCATTCATGTGTTAAAATGTCAGAATATTCATATGTTCAGATACATCGTATGCGTGAAACTGTACCAACATCCATGAGTCAGTTTGTATGGAACTGTGTGTGTGAAATTCAGTCATGTAAATTCTGGTGGGAAAAGATATGACGTGCTTGAGCAAAGTTCCATGTGATCTTAAATGACATGATCAGTTCAACTTTCACAACACACTGTCCAATTGGCTCCCCCTTCTTGCCAGGTCCAGCTTTTCATGCGTGTGTATCTAAGTAATATATTCCTTGCTGAGTGTGCAGACAAGACAGTCGGTGCATGAGTTGCCTGGGAGACAGAAATTGAGGCAGCTCTTGATTTCATGAAAGTGAAAGTGGTAGAAATGATGTGTGGTTGTGTTGTGGAGACATTCTGAGAAGTTCTTTGTGCAGAGACCTTTGCTGAAGAGCTTTTATTGTTCTCTCTAGAACCTGTCATTATACTACTCAACATTAGGCGTTTTCACATCAGCCCAATAAAAATGCAAGCTCGAGATATTTTTCGCGATCGCAAATTAGCACGCTATTTCATTTCCTATTCACATCAGCCCAAAGAGAATTAGCCCGAAATTTTTTCGAGCTGATTCGACAGCTGAACAGTGTTGGATATACCAGTAGAGCACGCGCTTTCAGGTCACACACGCTAGGCATGTTGGGATACATCACGCTAATTTCTTTAGGCGATTTCACATTATCAAATAGCGCGCTAGTTCGCAAATTATCCCGCTGTTTCAGAAATTTCCCGAGTTGGACTCGAGAAATTTTCTCGATCAGAGCGATAAACTTAGAGCACTAATTTGTATTCACATTATCAAATAGCGCGCTATTTTGTGATTGGGGTAATTTCCCAAGTCAGAAAATAGCGTGCTATTTCGAAACATCGGGCTGATCAGGGCCGGTGCGGCTGTGGGGGCTCGGGCCCCCACACTTTTTTCAACCCGGAAGTATGTAAGTGGCACTAAAAAAGAAATAGATCGAGATCTTGAAGTATGGCTCCGGTAAGGTTATGTGTTTTGTCTGAAGACCTTTTGTTTATAACATCCGGAAATGGGAGGGGAGAGAATGAGCTGAGGACCTTTTTTTTTTTTTTTTTTTTTTTTTTTTTTGCTTGTCAGCTGAAGAAACCCGGAAGTGGACGGGGAGAGATGAGCTGAGGACCTTTTTTTTTTTTTTTTTTTTTTTTTGCTTGTTAGCTCATGAAACCCGGAAGTGGGCCCCCACACTTTTGAAAACGCTGCGCCGGCCCTGCTGATGTAAAAACGCCTATTATCTATTTTCTTTTTATAAGGTATGTTATTGTCAGAATTTCTTTTGTATTGATTCATATTTCAAAATTGAAATAACCCCATGAGCAATAGAAAAATAGATATGATTGAAATTAACAGAAAATTATCCGAAGCTCATTTTAGATATCATTGCTTTTCATGGGAGCGTAATAATTCCAGTAGCCTTAATAGGTTGGTCTGGCAAGACTTCTGCTCTTTCCTTCATTGGTACATCAAACAAATCATCATCTTTAAGTGTCAGTATCTTGACAATTTTTTTCAAGCTATTTATTACTTGCAGTGTTGTTGTTCATTCTTTAACTCTTTGCAATGTCATTGTTATTTCCACAGTAGGAACATTTAGTGTAATTATGTCTACATATATGTATATCTACATACTTGCATTTAACTGACGAATGCCCTTAATCCACATAATCATGCTGATTTATTTCACTGGAATGTGTTTGAATATTCAAAGAGGGATTTTGTGATATACAAGAAATTGAAGGGAATCTGTTTTCTGTTTCTTAATGATGATTCCTGTTTGGGTCTCTTCATTTTCTCTCCTCCTTGCACCTGTATTTAGTTTCCAAAGACACACCATTAATACTGTCAGGTAGTAACAGGGAAAGAATTAGTCTCTGTGCATGCAATGTCAAATGTTGTCCTGTGCTGAAAAATGTTTTCTTTTTGTATTTTTTGTTTTGTTTTTGAAGCTTGATATGAAAGGAGGAGAGTAGTTTAGTTGCAGAGGTCTCCATTCATGAAGCTCCCTATTTTGATTTTACTGTTGTCTTGTCTGAAAGTCATTTTGTCCAATTTCATCTATAGATGTTCCTATGATTTGCTCTTTTCTTTCATTTTTTCAAGATGCATAGAGATTTGATGTAATCATGAGTTGTGAACCTAAACCCAAATATTTTCTTATAAAAGAAAACAAGACTAAAGCATATAGAGCATGTCATCAGGCTATGTGCTCATTTCTTCCAATAGTCCTTTAAGACCCTATCCATATTTTCAAGCTTTACTCATCAGTTATTTTGATTGAGTCAGCTTGATATGTGTGTATGTGATATGCCTTCCATATTTTGCTTCTTGATAGTTTTTTTTTTTAATTTGTTGGATATCATTTTATGTTGAGACTGTATTTTCACAAAGTTTGTTTTTTATTTTGTTAGAGAATATCTACCCGTCTGTAGGTGAAACTTTAGTTTTTCCCCATTTGCCAGTTAAGATGTAATCATGTATCTTATGGCTCATATAACCAAGTAAAAGGCTGAGGATATCTTGAGAGCAAGAAAATCTTATGTTTCCACAGCTATGCTTCTTGCAGACATGGTATATACACCATTGTAGCATGTACAGTCTCATATGTAATGTTCTGCATCTAGTAAGAGGGTGTGACCATATACAGTATGGCATTCCTCTTATAAACGAAGCAAAGCTGTCTACATATTACATTAGTATGACCACCACTTTTGTCATAATATGTTATTGCTATCATTGATGTTTTCATGACCATCATTTTCATCATCACCATCACCACCATATAATTATAATCAACACTATTATTATTACCATAATTTTTCCCACTTGTCTTTTGTCACAGCCTACATGCCTCCAAATGTTCCTGAAGCGAGTTATTTTGTCCGAAATTCTGGTATACAACCAAATATTATCACTTTTGATTTGCTTCTTATCAAGATCTTAACTCACTTCTGCATCAATCTGCCACACTCTGTTCTACAATATATCTCTTCAGTCAACTGGACTGATCTTCAGGGGAATAAACTGATAGCATCCATTACTAATACTGAGTATAGGACAATCTTTCCTTTCTGGTGTCTTTGAATTTTCTAGCAGAACACAATACTCATTAACCTACTCTTTCATTTTATATCTCTGTGTGAAGTGAAGTGGTATTGACATCTGTAAGAGTAATTCATATTTGATAGTTGTGTATACTCAGTATAGTGATAACAATACCAGTATCAGTTTTTTATTGGCATACTTATATCGTTCACTCCACCCCAGAAGCTACATACTTAAGAGCATTCTGACTCACATGTATTCAGGTAGCGTATTTTATCAATGAATTTACCTAATTTTTTTCCCCATTTTCAGTTAAAGAAATGTATATCTGGCTTTAAGTGCGAACACTCAGTACAGTCAAAGAAAAATATCCCAACCCCTGACCCAACCCCTATCTCAACCTACTGTAAAACATGATATATTCGCGGCACGAAATTTTCGCGAATTGGAGCCGACGGCCTTTTTCGTGGCAAGAAATTTTCGCGAATTGCCTCTTGCGTTCAATGCATATAATGTAGATAAGAAATTTCGCGTGCATTTTAATTTCGCGAATCTTGGTGCTCACGAAATTCGCGAAATTAAAATGCACGCGAACATTTCTTGTTTTACAGTATCCCCCTCCCCCTTACAGTCCCCCCAAATCACTTTTCTTTAACTCTTTACATGTAAGTCACAGGATACATCCTATCCATGTGTACAAGTGACATTTGAAATGAAAGTCACTGGAAAATGAAAATTTTGATTGTGATTGGTGAGATAGTGGCTGTGAGATACTGTGAGATAGTCACACGTATACCACTCTCCAAATTGTGGTCAGTGATTCAAGACAGCATCATTTTCAGCCTATATTTTTGTGATGTTTGACCTAATGATTTGACTAGTAGGATGTGTGGCATAAATCAGCCTGAACATTCTGAGTACTCTTCCCCCTCTGATAAATATCAAGTCTCAGAAGGCCTAAACATTATGTGATATCATTCTGGTTTTGTAACACTTGTTGTGGATGGCAGAGCAAAGCTGTACCTTTCTTATAGAATGACAGCATGGAAGATATTTGGACAGCGATATTCCCTGCTATCAGAAATTCAGAGCTTTATCAAATTTTGTTAAGGTACTGCAAACTTTTGTAAATACATGAATTCCATATACACTGTGTACATTATACCAAAAGGGGGAAAACTGCCAAGGTGAAAATATACAGTGATAGGCATGTATGCTATGTCTACTGTAAGATGGTGGGTTTTTCATAGACTAATAGAAAATGTGATTTTATATACTGATGCAAATATTTCCATCTTGATAATATGCCTCAGGCTTAATGATATGTAATTACTCTAAATTGACATTCAATTACAGTTGTTTTAAGCCTTTCCTCACTATATGATTCTGTGAGTTGTGTGTTAATGAATCATAACATATCTGAATGTTTATGTGTGGTAATACTACAGACCAGGGTATTCTGATTAACACACAAATACACAGATGTGACATGAATGCACATTACGTTACTTTCTGCTGGTGTGAATAGAATGAATACCCAGACCATGTTTCTATCTTTCATAGTATGGGATGTACATCTTAGCAGGAAATACTCCATGTGGATAAAGTTTTGAGAAGGAACTGTCCCTGTGTCACATGATTCTGTGTCACATGACCCTGTGTCACATGACCCTGAGAAGAAGTACGCACCCCTGTGTGCTTTACACTGTTTCCCAATGACTCTTTTCTTTTTTTTTTATTCCCGCCAATGTATGTACGCTTGCCACACTTTATTTACACACCAACATTTTTATTTTATTATTATCGCTGCCATCAGGAGTGCGTCATTCCATTTCCACCCCTTCCATGCCCGAGGCCCAGCAGAGACGCATGAGCGCGTCAGGTTTGTTGGTTGTCTGTTTGTCTTGTTTGGTTTTCTGTCTACCTGTCTAGTTTGCCGCTGACGCTGCTTCTAACAGACCCTCCCATCTGGACTCAAGATATCACAAGTTAGGCTGAGAGAAGGCCTATACAACATTACCTGGTTGTAGTCTGTGTTAGCCATGACAAAATGGAAAACAGAGTCATAGTTTGAAATTTAGCGGTAGAAAAAGCATTTCTTTCATTCTACTTTGCAATATGCTTTACTTGCCTAGGTCTGCGTGCTTGAGCTTAAAACTGATCTTAAGCCGAGTTGAGACACACAAAAATTAATAGCTGGCATTGCTTTCAAAGAGTTATTCTAAATACAGTAAGCATATCATTCTGTTGTGGGGAAAAAAAAAACAGAAACAGCGGACCTAAGATTGAAGAAAAGTAGTCTTAATAATGAACTTGATATGTTGACAATGGCAATCATTACTATCAGCTAAAGAAACAGATCAACCAAACTCATTTGAGGGTTTACCTTAAAATGCCATTGTTTCAAAAGAATATAAGTTTAAAGAATTCACAAAAAGAAAAGGGTGACATAGCATTCATACAGATAATGTGAGGGTAGTGTGAATTGAACTCTTCTAAAGTGTACTTCAGTCATTGACACACTAGAGTGAGTGTCTATGTCTAAATTTTTGTTACAGTGACTCCATACTTGCCTTCCCCTCACCCCACCTATTCACTGTTTGGGGTGTGATCTTGAAGAAAGCACAACACGTATGTAGTTAGTAAAAGAGTTACAGGTCTATGCAACAGACTCAGTGTGTTACATCCTACCCCACATGAGAATGTGTTCATGTCAGTCATACATGTATCTTCCTTATCCTGTAGTGGTCAAGGCTAAAGTATTAGTACTTCTCAAATTCTTCTCAAATTCTTTCTTTTCAAATGTAGTATGACTGGCTTACCATGCATCCATCTACTTCAAGAAAGAACTCTTTTATATTCCTGCCAGAAAATGCAACTCTATCACATATATATATTAAAGATATTTTTTGGTTGATAATGTGAACACTAGTAGTATTCATAGAGTTTCACCTCTTATTACCCTGCAAAGAAGAGGCATGTGCCCTTACATGTCTTTATGCTATCAAAAAAAAAAAATAAAAAGTTTTTTTTTACAGTGTACCATTGTACATAGATTAGATTCTATTGTCATTGTTACCCTGTGCTAGATATCCTATTCCAAGTATGGTTGTTGGTTTTTGGGTGTGTTTTTTTTTTCTAAGTCAGGGCAACATAGTAGATCAGTATAATTCATAGTACTCTAATTGCATTCCTTGGGGCGCGGGTATAGTTCATTGCATTGCTGTGTAGTTGTCACTTGTCATATATTGCATACTTTTAGTATCTGCAGGAGCGATATTCAGCAAAAAGGGGCGTGCACTAACACTTGATATTTGTGTTTGTGTGTGTGTGTGTGTGTGTTAATGTCTCAGGATTGTCTTTATGATTCGTACTAACTTGTAGACAATAGTATGACAATTACACTCAAGAGTACGCATACAATGTATATGACCACTTAGATTATTGAGTGATTAATCACCTCCCGTTCTGAAGAACATACATTGTATACCTGGGATTGAAGGTAACTATACTGTACATAGTCTAGATTAATACTGGGTGAAGTTAGATGGAGACACAGCCAGAAAAGAATTCTCCTGTTATTCAAGGTGGTCCAAGGTGGTCTCAGGCCCATTAATGGTCTATGGTGGTCAAGGGTAGTTTATAAGAGATATCAGTAAGTCATTGTTGGCCAACAAACCTGATAAACATCATCATCTTTACTTCACCTCTTCTAGGACACAAATTTTACAATAAATATATTCAGATTCAGGTTCTTGGCATGAAGCATGATATCACACAACCAGAAAGGCTCATATTTTGCTTGCGTGATTCAGTCAATAATATGACACCTTCATTTCTTTTCTATTATAGTTTGAGAGTCCCACAAAAATGTTTCCCTTTGATAGATAGACAGAAAAATCTCTGATCTAAATCTTGTTTTCTCATGCTAGAATCTGAAGTCCAGCTCCCCCCTCCCCACCTCAATGTAAACTAACTCTGTGTACCCAGCATGTCCTAGTTTTTTAGATGACATGTGACATCTCGATGGATGACCAGACAGATGGACGTTGTGGCTGGACAGCCAGTGGCATGAATAGCATGATATATATCACGTAGCCCCTAAACATTCTATGTTGCAGTGAAGTTGGTTCAATGTCTGTTGGTTTGTCAAACCTGTGTATGTTCCTTTAATCTGTTACAGTTTTTCTTGATATTGAAGTTACATGTAGTTCATATCCAAAATGAGCAGTACCGATAACTAAAGTCAGTACATTCCAAGTACCAGACTTTAACAAATTCTAAGTCACTCGCTGAACCCTATTTGTCAGAACTGCAGTCATCTTTAAGCATAATCCTACAAGTTTGACAGATATCCAGTAGGCTTGTCAATAAGTCATTAATTGCATTTCTGTCTTTCTCACACACTTCAAGCATAGACCCATAATGTTTTGGTTGTGTAGTAATATGAAGACATTTAATATCAGGCCTTGTGGATTGCCTTAGGAAAAAAAAAAGTTGTTCTTGTGGTCATGCAGGAGGTGCCAGTGAAGTAAAGACACAGATGACATTTTGCAGTGTGTAGAGGTCACAGCATACTGATACTATACACTTGTATTGAATAACTATTAAGCTGATATGGAGGTGATAACTCTAGTTTATAAGGAAATGTGAAATCTGTCTCCAGAAACATATCTGGTATTGCATGATGAGCTTGCAGAGTATGAAGTGTGATTTTAAATCCGTTACACTCATGGTGTTTGCATTGTGTTTGTGTTAATGCAGGTGATATGAAAAGCACTGTTCTTAAAATGTCATTATCCCAGTTGTACAAGTATGTTGTTGTGTTTGAGGTATAGCATATAAACATTTTAATTCAGTTAACAAATATTTCACATATTCACAGTCAAAGTATGTCACTTCTTATATATTACAGGTTCTACTCATTAGTGAGATATGAAATTGGTGTGAAACTTTTGATCTCAGTACACACTATGTACCTGCAAACTTTTCAACTTTCAACACTACAGCCTTCGTCAGCGGACTGATCCGTCTTTACCTTGATCATGTAACAGTTAATGAGCAGCTCATAGACTTTTTGAAGTTTGTAGCCCTCTCTCCTCCTCTTTGTTGAGAGAATTCCTGGAACACGGACACCCCAGCTTCACCTTTCTTTGAAGATTCCCAGCATATCCATATTGAATCTCCAGGCCACCACATGGACCTAGATAGGGAGGAAGTTTTGGATCGGGAACCTCGATACTTTGAAAGGGAAGTCAAGGAGCAATCTATATCAGGGCCTACCAACCCTCTCTCAACAAAGACAGGGGGCACTACAAACTTCCGACAGTCTATGACCGCTTTTCACTGTCATGTGATCAATGCGAAGATAGGTCAGTCAGCTGATGAAGGCTGTAGCATCAACAGCTGAGAATTCCTTCAGGAAAATATCTTGCATTGATCTCAAAAGTTTAACACCAATTTTCAGAATGAATTCCAATACAGATGAGGTTTGTTTTTTGGGGTTTTTTTTAGTGAGATATGTTTGGTGCCACGAATTTTGTGTATCTATTTGTACTGACTTCATCTGTCTACATCCATGACTGAGACATTATCTGGGCTGATGTTATCTTTATTCATCTTAATTGTATCATTATGAGGATTCAGTAAATTTATGGTGAGACTTTGTGAACAGATATGTATTTTTTTTTTTTCTGGGGGGGGGGGGGGGAGGGAAGTAAAGATTTGAGTATACGAATATAAGAACGACCCAAGTCCATGGAAGATCATTTCGAGTAAACTAAAAAAAACTTCATATCTTTTTTATTTGTCCAATAATATTCTATTTAACTGTGATGGGAAGGCAACATTGTATATACAAATTAGAACATATATTATTATGACAATTAACATTTACATTAATTGTGGAGAGGCCATTTTGTGTGGTGGACTTGGGTCGTTCTTTGATTCATATGGACTTGGGTCATTCTTTGATTCATATACATGATATTCTGCCATAGAGATGGGAGAAGGATGAGAGAGGGCGCTATTAGATGAATGTAAGAATGACCCAAGTCCTTCATTCTTACATTAATATAAGATTTAACTCATTCATTTCAGGCACTTCCGGGGGTAATTAGGATTTATCATTTACACACAAGATGAGTCCATGCATAAGCTACAATTTCCCATGTCAAACTGAATTTGGCCAAGAATTGGACTTGGGTCGTTCTTATATTCATATACTCATTTGTGTGCAGAGTGTTGCATGACAATGGATTACGTGTTGATGAGTGAAGTACTTCAAGGGTTTTGCTCATTACCCTCTGTGCACCATCCTCAGAGTGACAGAAGGTGTGTAATATTTGGTTTATTATGACATCAGCTTTAACACAGTTCCTGTCTGACAAATAACCAGAGTACTAACACTTTCCATGTGTGTGATTGTTTACTCTCTCTTGTGATTTCTTGTCTTCTTGCCTCTACTTTGCTCAGTGATGAAGCTTATATATGTTACAGCAGATGACATGACATGAAATGAAAGGGACCTAAAAAATGCAACCAAGTCTTCCTGCAGTGAAAACCTCTCTCTCCTGCCTCTCAAATCATCTTAATACTATTCACTGCCTCTGACTCTGTGTATAATTGAAATACTCTTTTCAGCTTGATTTCTGTGATGTTATCACCATTTCAGGGGAACAAGCAGACAATACCAACAGATTGTCACGAATCTCTTCCACGTCTACCGCCTCTAGAAACCGTAATAGACTTTCTTGGAGCTCTAGCTATGGAGGTTTGTTCAAAGTAGTACCAAACACAAATGACAATTTTAAGGCCAAATTTTCATTGCTTTGCTTATGATATTTTTACATAAGGAACCACATATACTAACACCACTATTTCATAAACTTGCATTTCTTAACAAAAATTACTGCCAGGACAAACTTATTCCATATTCCATAAATGCTAAAATAAAGATTTGGTGAGCGTTTCTTTCTTTCTTTGTTTGTTTGTTTGTTTGTTTTCATGCACTGATGCAAGTGCTGTGATGAATATCTACAGGTGTAGATGAAAAATTAGTCCATATGCACCAATGCCATGAATTTCTCTTCCAGTCATAAATATGCAAAATAAATCTAGCTTGCAGTATTTATTTATATCCTTTGGAGAAAAGATCTTTATGTTTGAAAGGTCATCCTCAAAAGATTGTTATCAATGTCTCTCTTCTAGTTATGCTGGTTAGATAAACTTGTATCTAGTAAGGCATTACTGACAAAGAGTAATTATGACAGAGATACTTAACACCTGTTTTGCTAAATTTGGTAAATGAAATTTCAAATTCTTGCAGACCTCAGAGACCATAACTGGTGTGCATGCTATGTGACCATAAAGGAAGTGTGTGGTGATCTAGTCTTTTAACACTTGTTTTTCTTTTCTTCAAGAATAGGTAAATGTCAGCACACACACACAAATAATAAAAAAGAAATCAATGCTATTTGTACTCTTTGTGAATTATGCATGGAATAGGTATGGCTATAAACTGGCAGACAAGGGCACACTGCATGATCAAGGTTTATGTGACTAACACGCTTTGTTTCAATCACTGCACAGCTAATTTAAACAAAGGGTGGGTAATGGAAATAAATCATTGATTTGAATGAATGTGTAATCAAGGTTCAGATGGGACAAATTATTTGGATTTCAATGAAGGAATCACCATTTTCTGTGAATGGTAAAATATCCATGATGGATTTTGTTAGATTAGAAAATAGATGAGTATTACTCTAATCAAGTGGACCAGACCATTCTTTGAGATGAATTGAATTGAATCCTTTGAGATTGCCTTGTGTGGTGACTTGGCCAACATTCAAGCAGTCACTACATGAATGAAGTATCTCCTTACAAAATGTCTTCCTATAAAATATGTGATAAAAAGTGTAACTCCAGATTTAGAATGATTGATTCACAACAGTGACCAAGCATTGATTTGATGGATATTTGATAGCTACTTTGTATTTCTACAGTAAAAAGCATGATAATGCACAGACATTTAGATATGACTGGACCACAAACATAGCTTAAATTTTCCATTGCTCTAGATTTTTTTAAATCCATGAAAACAAGTGGTATTATTACTAATTGCCAAAATCTGCAATTTTATGCTTTCACACATACAGAACGGATACTAGTATTCACATGCTAACATTTTAATTTCAGTTTATGATATTCTGTTGGTGTCTAATTTCTTCTTTACATATATTATCATATGTTGTGACTAGCAGGCTAAGATATAAATCTATGAGCAAGCTTTTAGAAAAGGAGGTTTTTCATTTTTGAATTAAAAATGTATGCATCATATTTTTTTTTTTACATTTGCATGTGTCACATATATCAGTACCAAGGTATATCAAGTTTTATTTTGTCTTATGGTGTAAAAGGTTAAGAATTTTGAAGTTGAACTTTGTGGGGGGGGGGGTATCCTTGCAAAGGTTATTTCCCAAATAACACTGCTATCAATCATTGCATCTAGCTGCTGCTTTCCCAATTTAAGCCATAAATCTCAGAAAATATCTTTGGTAAAGTAATGGATAAAAACAAGATGAATGGTTTCAAAAGTGAGAAACAACTTAGACTCATAATGATTTAGTGAGTTAGAGTCTGTCATGTCATAAAATATCCTTTGAATAGGATGGTTCAGTTTTAGGTAAATAAATTGAATTGAATGAATTAACTGAATTGAATTGAATTGAATTGAATTGAATTGAATTGAATTGAATTGAATTGAATTGAATGGAATTGAATTGAGTCTGCTAAAAGATATAGCCTGATTTCTGAATCCAGCTGGAGGCTGAATGTTCAGTTTATTCAAGGTAGTGGATCTGAGAATTATTTATGTAAGTTCTTATGTAAGTTCTTGATCAAGATTCTGACCCTTAGAAGGTAGATGATCATATTTTGAGGGTAATAGAATTGACAGTTTTGGGTCTGGGTCCAGATGTTGCAACATAAATATTTATATTATAAGACCAGGCAAACACATTCTATATGGCAAAATGTCATAAAGTGTATTTGAAGATGGAAATTTCTGACTGGATGCAGGTAAAAATTGATCAGAGGGGACAATTTGATTTCTTTACTCAGGTAGATTGTAATGTCTTGAACCAGATAAAGTCATTTTAGAGGGTAGATTGTAGTGTCTTTATCCAGATAAAGTGTCCTTAAGTTGAACATATTACCTTTTTCATGTGGAGTCTGCTTATGTAGCAGAGAATTTCCAAATAAAGCAAATAATGTATCATGCTTACTATCGAATTATCTAGTTCTTCTCTTTCTGAGTGATTAGATGAGATCAGAAACAGAGGTAGGCCTACTAGGAAGTACTGTGCCAACCAAGTCAACAAAACTTTCAAGGCTTTTTACAGAATGATCAGAGTAACCTTAGCTCATGGTGGAGTAAACTTTGTCTGTTTTACCATGGTGAATGCAGTCAGTCTTTGCATTTTCATTTGATACCTGTACCCAACTTGGTGAAGGAGGCATAATGTTTTCAACATGTCTGTCTGTTAATAATATCTCTTTACCCTTATTATTAAGGGAAAATACAGTTAATTTTGTGCAGAGATATGTTATAGTAGGAGGTATGTATCTACTAATCAGATTTCAGCAAAATCACCAAGGTGAAAGGTCAGGTTATTGGCTTAAATGTCATTCCAAGCAATCATTTCAACAAGGAAAGTCGTATTATTGGTGAACAGGATGGGAATAGATAGACAAATCAGGTTTGTTCAGTAAAGGTCACTAGTTACGGTCAAGGAACATTGTGCTTCAATCATTTAGGGCTTGTACTAAGGAAGGGTAGCAATAAAAGTCAAACGTCAAAGGAAACCAACACAAGCTTAAAGTGACATTTTCTAGCCATAATTGTCACTAGGAGAGTCAGTAGTAATGCCATTTTTATGATGTAGGTGATGAAACTTGATAGGTTTGATTTAGTTTGTGCAGAGAAAACCAAATCCTTAAATTAGTAGTCGAGTTGAGTAAACTTCATGGAAATGTAGAGAAAGTGTCATGTACGTTATGTACTTAATGCTTGATTGATAGTGATTGCATTAGATAACTAAGGCATCCCTGGTGACTGCACTCTCTATTCGTGTTTTTCTATAGTCGCTTTCATGATTTCGGAGAAAAAAATAAACTGTCAAGCTTTTTACTCAGAGGTTTCCATCAAATGTCATGAATCATGTAGATTTCAGATCAGCACTGAGACTTTCATTTCTCAGTGAAAGTATAAATAGTCTTTTCATTCATGTAATGGCATAAACTTCTTTTTTTTCCAAACAAATTCTTTGAAACAATGGTATTCCAGAAGCACATGCTATCTACAGAAATGTGTTTTATGCAAATCAGATGACCTTGAACAATAGTGTATTGATCATCCGAAATATCTTTTATTTAGCCCTTCATTTTGAAATAAAGATTATTTCACCATTGCAAAAAAAAAATAAAAAATAAAAAATGCTTGAATTTGCCTGCTTTTATTAGCTTATCTAAAACTGCATGGATAGTTTTTGAATCAATTCTTTGTTTTTCTTTCAATTTTGGCATGATTGGCATGATTTTTCTTTTTTAATATGATGTAATCATATACACATAATTTGTATATGCATGTCTTAAAGTAATATCTTCTTGACATACATGTACAGGAAAGTATATTACTATTTTAACTTTATTTGAAATTTAGCAGTGATCAAAATTGTGTGTTGTTTGTTTGGGGTTTTTTTAAAGACAATTCCAGTGAAGATGAATGTGGTAAATGAGTGCATATGTGCTATTGTTTCATTTGACTGCAGTGAAAGATTTTGAATATGGAATGTCTAGATACAGTGTAAGAAATTAGACTTTAGAAAATTCTGACCATCAAATGTGAATAGTACCTTTAGTTTAAAATTGTGTGCAGATGCATTAAATTAGATTTCATTTTGAGATTTCTTTCAAATTCTATTTATATAATAGATGCATATAATAACACTACATATATAATATGTGTATGGCAATGTAGAACCCTGAAAAACGTGAAGGGGAGGGGGGGATCATACAGACAATGCAAATAAAAGCACTCATACCCTTGTCAGGCATAATGTGTGAAGTGAATGTATGCTCAACTTTTGAATGTTTGTGATAAATGTTCAGCTCACAATTTGTAGGGCTGGCTTCAGAATTAAGTATTACATGTACTAGTATACATCGTCACCCAAAGCACAGCTATCATTTAATTTAGTAAATATTTGTCAAGTGGAAATTAGTGCTAGTGACTTGAGAGGGCGCTCTTTATGGATACATCATGTACTAGGTGTTTCAAAAAACATTTCCCACTTTTGATTCTTAATAATTCAAAAACTACATATCAGATAACACTGTCATTGATATGAGTGATAGCTGAATAGTGTACAATTTGGTTGAAGGTGGTTTGAATATGAAAGCATAAATAAGTTTCATGAAATCCATGATTAATTTCACAGTTAGGTTCCAGACTTTGCTCTGTTTTCAACCCTCTGTACAAAATTTCACTTTGCACAGGGGTCAATGGGTGTGTATGGGAGTGTGTGGTTAACACCCTGACAATGGTCCTGAACAATGGCCAGGGTTTGAATGCTTCATTATTCATTCATGAGAAATCCCACTATCACAGCTAGTCTTTATTCAGCCTCTGGCAGTATCTGTGTAAAGTCAAACGCCTGTCGATACTGTCGTTGAGTCTCGTCAGTGCTCTCCCTACTTCTGAAAAACAAATTTACATTGTACAATGAATACCTTCTGTTCTATCGTAAACGTGGTGACAGGAAGCAAAGAAAATCAATTAGAGTATACACTTGTGTATATGGAGCCTTAAATAAATCTACTCTGAAACAAATCACCCCAATGATAAATGCTGCTGAACTCTTTACCAAAAATGATCTCTTTTTATCGAAAAAGCGAAAAATTTGTCAGACTATTTAATTAGTAGACAGTTGTATTAAAATGAGGAACTTTAGATCATTTATGCTTATTCATATCCCAAATTTAGTGATATGTCAGAAGCAAAATTTGAAAATGATTGCCAGCTAGAATGAAATGTGGTGTTTGCAAGCACTTTACCGTGCATGAATTCAGACTAGCAGTGCCCAGGGCAATCCACATGAATTATTGATTAAGCATTCATGTGCCAGGGAGCGCCAGACTGACACCTAGCCAACAGGTGGTTCAGGCATGTCCATTGTTCAGGGCCATTGTCAGCACACACTCACATACCCATCATCGGTTCCTGTGCAAAGTTCAATTTTTGTACAGAGGGTTAAGATTTGACCAATATCTGAAACCTTACTTCAAAATCAATCTTAGATTTAATGAAACAGATTTATGCTTTCACGTGCAAATTACCTTCAACCAAATTGTACACTATCCAGCTATTACTCATATCAATGACAGTTTTATTGAATGAATACTTTTTGAAATATTTATGATCAAAAGTGGGAAATGTTTTTTGAAACACCTAGTACATGTAGTTGCTTCAACTTTGTGCCTCCTATACACTGTAGGTGAAACAGCCGATGCTCAGTTCCTGCGTGGCTTACAGGCCATCATTACCCCGCCCACAACGGGCTTCTCTTCAGCCTCAACCTCTCCCTCCGGCTCCAGCAGATCTAGTAACCGCTTGTCCTGGAACTTTCCAGGTGTGTGGTGGTGGTTGTGACCTTTGAACTCTTACTTCCAGAGTTCACTCACTACCATTTGGTGCCATTTCTTATTCTCATCAACTAATGCTTTATAATCAGCTACTATACCCTGCAGCTGCAGCCTATAAAGCTTTAAAATGCCAAGTTCCTCTACAGATGCGACATAGCAAAGTTCTTTTTATTTTGATTTATTTCTACCAATATATATTTTTCTAAGTATATCCACCAGTCCCATAGCCTCTTCTGTTAATATTCATGTGAGTAGCAGTATCCTATGACCTTTGACCCTGTGTTATATTATCTGTTTAGCAAGCAATTCAACACATATGACATATGTGATTTCAGTCAGTGGCAGGTACATGCTTGACCCTTGTAGCTTGGAACCTATATAGACAGACACCTGGCTAGACATGTCCATGCAGTAAACAGTGATGTAAACATAAATGTACCTTGTAGCAGTGTGCATTTATGTAGCATATCTACTGATTAAACACAAGACATCCTGGTACAATGACATTCGAGTAGACAAACTTCCCATTACAAGTTAAGTAATTCACTTTGTATCAGGAGAAAAATAAAATTTTCCTGATTTTATTTGCAAATAATTCTGAAGTTAATGTCATTTATCATAACACATGGCACAGATAAATCAAAGTGTGATCTCAAAAAAAGAAAGAAAAAAGAAATGCAATCACATAGCAAGCAATATACTGTATGGGTATCATGGATGGAGAGTAAATTGTTCTCTGTGTAAGATGACTGCTACAGTGTATTAGCACTTGTCATATTTTACTCCTAGGATACTATGCTCTAAGTACATGTTGGAAGATAAAAATGACACAGCATAGCTTTTGCAGTCAGTATCTCAAAGGGACTTAAATGTTTCCTGTGATTTGATGCTACCCACAATCTCTTGTTATCTATTCTTTCACAAAATGGTGTGATTATTTGACTTCATACAAATTTCTAAACTTTAGTAGTATAGATTTATGTATCTGTTTGCTATTACTGTCTCCTTTGTGTTATCTGGCTAACTTATTCTCTACAAGATTTAGCTATCCTCACAGGCTTTACACACAACCTATCACGTTTCCATATGCTTGGAATTAATTTGCTTTATAATAAGCCCACATTTTACAAAGCCTACATGGAATCTTTGCCTTGAGCTCCAATACAGCCTATGAAATGATGAAATGAATCATAAAATTCAGTTGCCCAAATTAGTCATCATAATGGGTTGACATAGATTCAGTGGAGTTAGTGGATGGTATTATGAGAGCGTTAACTAAAATTCCTGTCTCATCGTTTTAACTGTTATTTCTCAAGCTGCTGAAATAATTAAACAGCAAATCACATTTAGAGATTAAATTTCTTAATCTTATTATACCTCGTACCTTTTCATCTAAAAGAAACTATTTTGTGCTTCTCTCCCTTATTTTCTCTTTTGCAATGAATGCAGAAAATTTGAGTTCTAATTTCAATATCATTGATTTTGTACATTGACATTATATTAAATTCCACTAAACTTGTTTGACATTCTGTGTCATTGGATTCAATTCTATATTTTTAGTTTTATGGTTACATATAAAGCATCACTGATATTAAAGCTGTATTAAGATTTCAGCTGTTCATTCTAAAATCAACATTTTCAAACTTCATTAACCCTCTGCTTTCAACTAATTTAGTTTGCATGCTACACGTATTACTTTCAAACAAAGATTTTAATGCATTGCATTATGGTTAGAAAACAAAAATATCTTGGCCACATTACAATACATGTACATGTTAGTTTAGGTCAGTGTGGAACAAATGTGTTAGTTTAGATGTTGTTTGTGTGTTTTTTCTTCTTCTTCTTTCCCTTTTTCATAGAGGTTCATATACTTATAAGGTTTCTTATTGCACGACCTTGAATGTCTTGTTTTATACCCTCATTACATAGAGATTTGTTCTCATGGTCACTCGTTGGAAGCAAAGTTTGATGCTTGCGGCCACCCACCAAAGTGTATCGGATTGCAGTCTGCGTACCGTTTCATGAAAGTTGTCAGCCCTGCCAAGTTGTCAATCTCTGTCAATCACTATAGTAACAGTCAGTGACCAGAGCTTCTCAGCCAACCAAAACCAAGGATTTTACTGAAATTGTCAGAGACTGAAAACTTGTAAGGGCTGTCAACTTTCATGAAATGGTGCCAAGATGAATCCGACTTGTGTAGCTTGACTATCAGGTCAGTGACAGAAATGTCACTCTGTGATCCTCACGGGGCAATCTTGTCAGACTGTCTGACACTGACCTGATAGTCGACCATCATAAGTTGGATTCATCAGATTACAATCCCATAGGCTTCACTTGGTGGCTGGAAGCAACAAACTTTGCTTCTGACCAGTGACCAATGAGAAAAAAAAAATCTCTGTGGAACGGAGGTATTAGCAAGGCATGAAAATAACAAAATTGGGATTCTGATAATGGCCATAATTTCCTCATTACAGTAATGGGGTTGTGGTAATGGCAATGATTTCCTATTATGACAATGGGATTCTGATAACCTGTGATTTTAGTTGCTAGAGTCGAGACTTTTTACATGGATGTCAAATGGCTGCACTGTGGTATTCACACAAAGCTTCATGTTTGTACTTGTTTTGATCTATTCCCTCCTTGAGTCAAAGAAAATTGATTCATTCCCAAGAATGAAATACATTCATACATCAGTGGATGGGTGTGGGTGCAATTTTTATCAAGTTATCTTTCATCCATGTTTTAACTTCTATCCTGTAACCATTACTATTAAAGTATTATCGATATGTGTATATCCAAGTCATATGGATGTATCATATTGTGTTCTTACCCATGGAATGTCCAACTTCCCACACATATATGGTGTATAACCCATTTACATAGTTAGGTTTTCTATTTACAGCCAATCTTTAATGAGGGTGTACTTAACAATGCATAACTTGTCATATGGCAAATATCACACTGAAATGGTTTGAATGTCTTTGTAGCAAACTACAAACCACGAAATCAAGTCAGGGTTACAGTATTTCAATGTTAAATCATCATGTGTGTGAATTCGTATTTTGATTTTAGCTGTATGCATGCTGTGAACCATACATTCTACATATGTCAACTTATTCATGTGTTTAGTCTGGTATATATGTAACTTATATACTACATGTATTTTATTGCATGCTAATAGCGGGTGACACAAAGATTTGCCACCAACAAAGCAGACCAAAAAAAAAAAAAAAAAAAGAAAAGAGGGAAGCTTAGTGGAAAAAGAAACAAGACCTTTTTTATGATTTTACTCTCACTTCATCAACATCCAATAAAGTTTGCTGTATGTCAAGGGAATTACTCTCATTATCATATATATCCATATATGTACATGACATATATATTTGTAAAATATTCTTTACAGTACCTTTTACTTTAGTGTACATGTATGTCAAAATCTATGCAAGCATACATCCTATGGACAAATGATAATCATCTAGGTTACCTTTCAGATCTTGTGTGTTGGTTTAAGTTTTCCTTCTAATGTCACACACACACAGAGGACCTGTACATTGTGCAATACAATTTGTAAGAGAATAATCTTAGTTTGCAATATGCCATTCAGTAGACCAGTGAAAGTATTCACTTATGTGGATGACTTCTAAGTATGACATGGTTTAATGGAACCTCAAGGACTGTTATGTACACAGCTATGACCACATCATTAAGCTTTGTCTCATAAGGAGGTCTTTGACTGTCCTGTACATTGTAGTACCATAAAACCCATCTATGAGGTGCACTCCCGAATGGGTGACATCCCGAACTATTCATCTTTAAAAAATGGGGGGAGCATTTTTCTTGATAAGTGATGTTGGTGATCTTCAGATACAAAGAAACCAAAAAACAAGAGCAAAAGGCTGCCTTCTCTCTCTTTTCCTAATACCATATTTACATTGGTCCTTGAATTTAATGGCAGACTGATGCAAGATGTTGTTCTACATTGGTTTAGCATACATGTAAGTCGCAGCTTAAAACACATTCATATCGAGCTCACTGTTTTACACATACTACACTGGCATTGGGTCTGGTGTATTCATATTGAAGCAAGTGGATACACTGAACGTTCCATCTAAGTTTAGTCAAAGCCCAGGCCAAAAGTGAAGAAGTAATATAAAACAATGAAACTAGAACGACAATAAGATCCATGCTATGTGCTGTTTTATTCATTTTCACCCCCCCCCCCCCTCCCGACTCTGTAAAGAAAAGGGATGTATTTCTACTCCCAGCTTTGATTTAAGGGTTTTCATGTGTGCTTGACATAGGATTTTTTTAGCAAGTCTCACAGTATCAAAGGACAATTTGGGTGTCAGTAGTTTCATCATTTATTACTGCCTGGAGTTTGGAGCCTATAAAATTCATGAATTCAGTCCAATGCTCCGTGGGGGGTTTCTTGCCTGCTTGCCATCAGGAGCTTGCAGATTTCACAAGTCTAATTTTTCTCTGCTGCTTTTTGTCAACTTGCAAATATCACATTTGTCAGGAGCCCACTCTACTGGAAAGGATTAGAATATTTTGAGTCTGTTCACTACATTCACTGCTGTCACTGGCGCCCAGCTAGCACCCTGCTCTATCCAAGACAGGTTTAGCCTTTGTCTAAGGCTGTGTTAACCCGTTGAGGACGGGCTGATTTTGCTACATTTCCCATAGACACTTGCCCGAGTATACTCGGGACTCGTCCTCAACGGGTTAATTGCAGAACATGAGGAGAAGGTAGTCATGCAAGAAGGAATCAAGTCACCAGGGAGAGGCAAGCCCCAGCAAGAGGGCCACTGGAGACCCATCCAAGTTTTCTTTTAGTAGGACTGGTGCCCAGGTTAGGCTTTCTCCCAGTCTGTGTTTGATAATCACATTTGCACATCACTAAAGGCCTTTCAATGGACATGCTCAGCCTTGGTTATCTGGCTCTTTGCTCAAGACTGTCAAGGCCAGCAACAGCATGAGGGCCTTTGACCAAGACTAGGACAGTTGATGATCCCTCTGTGCTGGTTAACTGAGGCACTCCCAGCATTCTTGGTCTTTCTGGAGCTGGAAATAAGTGTGCCATGTACTCCAGATTTGTGAATGCTTTTTTTTCCAATATCCATATTGTAATACCCTGATTCATTCCGAACATTTCTTTTCAAAGTTCCAATGCTTATGATGCAAAAATATTGTCAAGTGGTGTATCAATTGAGGATTGGACTACAATAACTTATGACCTTATTCTGTGTTGTTCTATATGGGAGCTATAGTATAATAACATGTATGACATACTTGTATCAAGTTTGAATATGAAATGTAGAGTGTACCTTTGCCTTTATGTTTCAATGTTAACATTATTTGTATGCATGCTCATTGCTGTTTAGTGCATGTTGCCTGTGTGCCTGTTTTCATTGTTGATTTCTGTGTAATTGTAATTGCTGTGCATGCATGCTTGATCAGTTAGTCTTCATTTCTTTGCATATTCATTATTTTCTGTATTTTGTCCTTACCATTCCAAAATGTGTACTATATAACACCAGCTACAGTGTATATCCCCATAAATGAGGCATTCCGTGTTAATTATTCCTTGATCCCTCCATTGCTACAATCACACAACCTGTTTGAAGCCCACAGCCCACCTTTATGTGGGTATCACCTAGCCCCATTAGTCATAATGACCACTATCTGTAAATTGGTGGGAAAATTCCCATGTTTCCTCCATAAATTGATCACTAGCTACAAATCAGCATGGCAGGTTGGTATGGGAGCACTGAACCTGGGGATAGAAACATTCCTTGGGAGGGTGGAGGATTGTGAGGGCAATCCTGGTAGGCACAGGGTAATCATCATCCATCACTCAATCCACATCTCTTAGGGACAGTGTTTGTCATCAATGTTCTCTTTGCCAAAGAAAAAAAAAGAAGTATTTGTTCTTCAAGCATAATATGTAGCACAGATATTCATTAAAAAATTCATTTTGTGACTTTTACTCAGCACAAACATTTCTATTCACAGTGCATCATATACATGTACATGCACTTGCTTCAAAACAAATCGTTGGCATTGGAAAGGGTTGACTGATATAAGTGCAGGTGACAACAGCAGAAAAAAAATATGATCCAATTTAAGTTTACGATCGTTTAAGTTTTTAAAGAGATGATACATTTTGCCTCCTTTCTTTCTATGTACTGTACCTGCTTGTGATTGTCTCATACCAGCAAGTGTACAATGTGTTACAGTATTCACTTACAGTGTATGCTTTATGTATGCATTGGATGCAGTGGATATGAAATGGGAAACATTCTTTATACATACACTTGTAAGCATTCTTTCTCCATAATAATACAAAGCCTATTTCAAATTGATGGAAATTGTATGATAGAATTCAAAACTCTATTTCAATTTTTGATTAAATCACTTGTGTCACTCCTGTCAGTAGTACACACAAAACAAAATATTTTAGCCTTGACTCAAGCACCTCATGAACAACAAGGTGCAAGTTTCTGTTTTGTTTTGCTTTGCTTTGTTTCATTTTTTCTTTGTTGAGATTCAGCATTCACTAAACCCATTGATTTATACTATCTTTTGTGTCACTTGTTGGTCCATCAGTTCATAATAATAATAATGTTTGAATTATTCCAGCCTTATACTTCAGGGAAGAAGGTAAACATGCTAAAACATTTAAATGGTGGTCAGTCTCATTACTTGCTATTATCTTGGGAAAAATGTTGTACTAGAGAATATACACTCTGTATCTCTTACATTCTCAATTCATCTGCATTTGTTGATTGGTTGCTAGGCGGTACTCCCTCCATCTCCACGCCCCGCCCTCTCACTGACAAGGACCGGGCAGGCTCCAGCAGCTCTCTAAGTAGCAATACAAGCTCCAGCATGGGTCAGATCCATGTCAATGGCAATGCTACCCACAGTTCTCTCAGTGATGCTGTTAGTGTGGATGGTGGTCAAAGTGGCATTCAACGGTCACACTCACGCTCCAAGTCTTCGGCTATTATGTATGACAAACTACTGGACCATGAGATCAAAGACCTACTCATCTGCTTCCTGTACATAGTCAAGAATGTCAATGAAGGTGTGAACCTTTCTTTAACCCTCCTCCCTCCCTCTGCGTGCCCAACTTATTTCTTGTCCATAGGTTTGTGTGTGAAATTATGCACATTTGACTCACTGGCACAGAAAGAGCTCAAGTGAAATATATTGATATTTATATCGATATGCAATGTATATTACTTGTTTTAGAAGTATATTGGAACATATTTCCTTTTTTTTTTCTTCTTATGACATTTGTCATGTGGATCCTATCGTAGCTTTTGCAAAACATCATTCATGACTGTTGTCACACCACCCTGATGTTGAATTTATTCCAGTTCTGTCTGCTGTGAAATTATCTTTTGGAGACAATTTAAAGATGAATCAAAGAGAAGAAAATAATAAATACAGTGGTAAAAGCAGGAAGAGTTCGGAAGCTCCTGAAAAGCAGATAGCAATATCGTGCCAATGCATGGATTTTTGGTTGGTGAGAGGGGGCTGTTAAGAACTTAATTTTGTGCTTTTGATGAGATCATTTTCACCTACATTGATATGGCATACCTCACATATGTATTTTTTAAGCTTCTGACATTTTTGTTTTTAAGCTTCTCAAGCTGTTGAAAAATATCTCATTCAAAAAGTTCCTGTTGTGAATATGTTTCAAACATGTTTATGCTGTATTTCTCTTCCCACATTGTAGAAGTACTACTAGGATGGTGGAGCCAGGGCTCAGAGGAGGATCAGCTCAAACTCTTTGATGTCTTGGAGTAAGTCTACATTGGTGTCCCTGCCCCCCCCCCCCCAAAAAAAAAAAAACAGGTCCTAAAAAAAAAAGACAGGTGTTAAAATACAATGTATACTGAAGTCCACTGAATAACTACTCATTGGACAACATGGATGCTCTTTTCATACAGTCAACCAATTGGAGATTTTCATTCTGTAAAAATAACAAAATTACAGGTTTTTCATGACCTTGTAAACCTAAATCTGACTGCACATGTTCTCACTGTGCATCATTTGTCTTGCCTTGAAAGAATGATGCATGGTGCGGACTCTTCATATGCACACAGAATTTACTAGTGTGGTTTGAAACAGGCTGTGGCTTTTAACCAAGTGTCATCCCATCTTTTCTCCTGCAGACTTTGCCTCCACCATTTCCGCTATGTGGGCAAGAAGAGCATCATGACCAGCAAGTGAGTCTATTCAGTCTTTTATTTCAAAATTAAATTCACTTTGTATTTTCTCCTCTGATTGTATAATCACTTTGATGTCATAAAATGGTGTATTTCACTTCTTTTTACTGCCTCCGCAATGAAGTGTCACGAGAGACATCATATTTTTGGGTTGTCCATCTGTCCATCCGTCCATCCTTCCGTCCATCCTTCCGTCCATCCTTCCGTCCGTCTTTCCCTCCGTCCGTAATCGACTTTGTGGATGATGCAACTTCAGAACCATGTGAGATATCCAAATGAAAATTGGCATATGTATGTATGAGTGAACGAAACTATGCCTATCAATTCGTGGGTACACATGCTCAATGTCAAAGGTCAAAGGCCACGGTCAGATCCAAAATTTAATTACCACCCCATATTCCTTCAATGCCTAATGGTATTTTCATGAAACTTACTGTATATGGGTATTACTGAACAAAGATTGTCTAGAGAAAGTTTGGGGCCATAAGGTCATGGTTCAAGTGAAAATGCTTCATATTTCTTCTTCTTTTTTTTTTTCTTATCCTGAAAACGACGTGAAGTATCTTCCATAAAACATAGTACACACACAACTGTACATGTTATGCCTGACAGTGATTCTCTTTGGAAGTATTGGGTGATGGGATCAAAGGTCAAAGTTCAGGTTAAAATGCTAGAATTGTACTTATTCAATGTGGTAATTACAGTTTTTCCTTGATAAAATATCTCAGTGTGTACACTTAAATTAAACTTGGTATACATGCATTACCACACAGGGATTTCTGTAGGGAAAGACTGTGTTATGGGGGTCAAAGGTCAAGTGAAACAATTTTGCCACCCAAATGAAACTTGGTTCAAGGAATGTTTATTTTACTCAGCAGTCATATTTTGGGGTTGTGCCATCACTGTTTAAAACATATAATTTCAGTTTCTTGGCAATTATGTGAAACCGTGGTCTCACATTGTTAAGTGAAGCTGTAAACCTATTGGGAGAATAATGTGATACAGGGGAGGCATACCAGTTGCCATAGCAACATTTTTAGTCTTTGATACAAGTGATTTATGTATTTCACTACCTCCCTGTTTGTCCAAACCAGAAGCAGACTCCTGCAAGAAGCAATATTTGAACGAGTTGACCGATCGTAAGTCACTCCAGTTTAAATCTAGATAGCCTGACTTTGGCCTTTACATTAGTTTGGTCATTTATGCAATTGCAGCAAGCAAATCTGGAATCCTTGTGTCTGGTGTTGTTGCAGAAACTGGAATGGCATTATTTCAGAGCTAGAAGTAGTCCTATCGATGTCTAACCTGAAGGAATTGGTGAATCATGCAACTTGTCATGCTAGATGTACTCATCTTTTCCCTGTTCTGAATTATAGTAAATAGTATCATGTCTGCACAACAAGTTCCCCACAGGGCATGTGTGTCTACTATAGTTTGTGTTTGTTATGTCATTAAAAGGAAATCATGATACTTGGTATACATGTAAAATGATTGAGACAATTTTTTTAATTGAATACTGGAATAGAGAGATGGGCTTATATGGCATTCTGTATGTATGTTGTGGAAATTTGTAGGATTGAAAGGCTAAACTTGCTTTATCCAATCACAATATCAGGAAGTAGGTATGTGGGTGTAAAATTTTTGTATATGTGTGCTTGTGTGTGTGTGTATGTGTGTTTTGATTAAGTTAGCTTGATATTTTCTAGAATATAATAGACATTTGAAATAATTAAATGCTTAGTTGTCTAATTGTGTTAGACCTAAGACAACTGATGGACAATTAATAATCATACATTTTCATAAAACCTAGAGCCAGTGCTTAATGTAGTTATAACCACAACAGTGAAATGGACAAAGCAAGAAAGAGAAATCACATTTCTAATTTGTCACAATGTAAGTAGACATTAGGGAATATTAGTTGAAAAACATTTTCAGAATGTTACTGTCAAAGAAACAAGTCTTAAAGTGTGCACTGCTAATTTTAGAAAAGGAGTGAGTTTTATACATACATACACTGTACGTCATGTTATTTAATTAAATGAGTGTTAGTTGGATTGGAATTTTTTTTAAAAAGTGTTTTCTAGCCGTTAATGTACATTCATTTCATCCTTTCTGTCTGGTACATTGTACTAGGTGTTTCAAAAAACATTTCCCACTTTTGATTCTTAATAATTCATAAACTATATATCAGATAACACTGTCATTAATATGAGTAATAGCTGAATAGTGTACAATTTGGTTGGAGGTGGTTTGGATATGAAAACATAAATCAGTTGCATGAAATCCATGATTAATTTCACAGTTAGGTTCCAGATTTTGCTCTATTTTCAACCCTCTGTACAAAATTTCACTTTGCACAGGGGTCAATGGGTGTGTATGGGAGTGTGTGGTTAACACCCTGACAATGGTCCTAAACAATGGTTAGGGTTTGAATGCTTCATTATTTATTCATGAGAAATTCCACTATCACAACTAGTCTTTATTCAGCCTCTGGCAGTATCTGTGTAAAGTCAAACGCATGCCGATACTGTCGTTGGGTCTCGACAGTGCATGCTCTCCCTACTTCTGAAAAACGAAATTACAATGAATACCTTCTGTTCTATCGTAAACATGGTGACAGGAAGCAAAGAAAATCAATTAGAGTATACACTTGTGTAAATGGAGCCTTAAATAAATCTACTGTGAAACATATCGCCCCAATGATAAATGCTGCTGAACTCTTTACCAAAAATTATTTTTTTTTAATCAAAAGGCGAAAAATTTGTCAGACTATTTAATTAGTAGACAGTTGTATTAAAATGAGGAACTTTAGATCATTTATGCTTATTTATATCCCAAATTTAGTGATATGTGAAGCAAAAATTGAAAATGATTGCCAGCTGGAACGGAATGTAGTGTTTGCAAGCACATGGAAACGTGTGCTTCCTTTTTCCATGTGCATGCAGTTTACCCTTTACCGTGCATGAATCCAGACTAGCAGTGCCCAGGGCAATCCATATGAATTATTGATTAAGCATTCATGTGCCTGGGAGCACGAGACTGACGCCTAGTCAACAGGTGGTTCAGGCATGTCTTTTGTTCAGGGCCATTGTCAGCACACACTCACATACACATCATTGGTTCCTGTGCAAAGTCCATTTTTGTACAGAGGGTTAAAATTTGACCAAAATCTGAAACCTTACTTCAAAATCAATCTTAGATTTAATAAAACTGATTTATGCTTTTACATTCAAATTACCTCCAACCAAATTGTACACTATTCAGCTATTATTTATATCAATGACACTTTTATCGGATGAATAGTTTTTGAGCTATTAATGATCAAAAGTGGGAAATGTTTTTTGAAACACCTAGTATGTCAGGTCTTTTCTTGTTCTTTTCACTCTCTAAAAATGCTAATAACATCATTGGTCCCTACGTCAGTGTAACACCATTCATTGTTTGGTGCACTGTATATATGAGTACATTCAGAAGTCAAATCAACCTGCATGTCATTATATGTGTAGCATACGTGTGATGTCAAAGTATATCTCTCACTTCATTCTCTACCTATAATCTGTGTAGATGGCAGAGATGTCTCAAAGTCTGGGCTTACAGTCAGAAAGCCTGCCACCCCTCCCTCCCCCCCCCCCCAAAAAAAAAAAAACTTCATTGAAGTCATTCTGTTTGTCATGCATGTGTTCATTTCAGTCAAGTTTTAAAAACTTACCAGTACCTTTGATCATGTTATTTATTGAACAGCATACCATCATGTAAACTTATGTGTCAAAACATAATACATTGTGTGCAAACGCTTTCTAGTACAGGTTGTACAATTTACCAGTTCATGATGAACACATCTGTCACAAAAACCACAAGAATGTTTAACTTCATTACAGCATATTTGAGGTTTTCATACTTGCATCATTTCTTTTTTCTTATAGTCAAATTTAGAATAGGTGATTTATGACCAGGTATTGCATTCCTTTTAATTCTTCTTTCATTAAAGATGCTGTGAGGGTACAAACAAAATAAAAGAAGCTGCCACCTTCATCATATCAAATGCTCAAAATTAAGCCAATTGTTCAACTGATGTACATGCCAGCTCTCCCTGTGTCTGAGTCCTGAATTCTAAGGCATTTCAATTTTGACAAAGCTGTTTGTAAATGTACTTTCAAAATTCATTGTAAGTCATGAAATTTAAAGACTAACTGCTTAAAAATAGACATGATTCTTTAAAAAAGAAAAAAAAAATGTTCTTAAGAAAGCAGCATAGATAAGAATAGAGTTGAATAGTGAATTGCCTCATCTCACTCTCTTCATTGTTCATTGTTTGAGCCACTGTGCATCAGTGTATAATCACTGATAATATGCCCAGACAGTGTTGTTGACTTATGTCACCTGTGATTGGAAAGATATTGACTATGCAGAAAAGTCTTATGTACATTGTATAAGGTATCTCACCAGAGATATAGCATCATTTGTTTTTTTTTCTAAGGGTAGCTCAAAGTGATTTACACCATGTACTTGTCTGTTTCTTCCTGGTCATGTCTTCTCCTTCCCTAAAGTTTGAGCCATTCTATATGTATCTAGAGAGAATTTATCTTTTGTGTGTATGATGTGTATAGCAAGCATTGGCTAGACCCTGATGTATGAAGTTGATTTTATATCCTTGATCTGGCAGTAGTATGAGTGTGCAGGTCTCTATGGTGTATTCATGTGCTCTATCCCTCTTCATGCGTAGGATTGTTCCATCCTTAGTGAATCAAGCATTTGTCATTCTCGCTGATCAGCAAATTGCAAAGAGATTTTGTCACAAATATGAACTTTATATTTTATGACTTCTGTATTCCCTCCTTTCCTGTAATTGCTTGAATGGCCCTGTCCAATGCCTGTCCCTTATCTCTGGTCCTTCTGATGACTTTCTCTTCGGTCCTGTTCTTGTGGTGGACCCTCTCCCACGTGACGGTAAGAGCAAGTTTCTGTGCTGTGACCTTGTATGTGGCAAGCCTGCAGAGAGACATACCAATTACGCATGATGTGCATTGGATACAGCTCGCCTCCTTGTCTACCACCTGTTAGACTCCTCTGCCTCCTCTCCCTGGTCTGTCAGTGGCTGCATCCTCCTCTTGGCATGAAATTGGTTGATTAATCCTGTAGTCTCCTTTGCATATGTATACTGCCCTAAAATTGATTCTTAGTCAGTTGCATTCTTCCACAGTTATCCTGTCTTGATACTATCATGTTCTGTGTTTAACCTGTTTTACCCGTTCCTCCCGCAATTCTCCAAGAGCCTTCAATGCACCCAAATGAGATTCTTTTTGCCCATCGACAAAGAACAGACAGATTGGTGATCTGCCTGTGCAAAAGCAGTTTAAAATACGCAGTTTTTGTTTCCCCTTTACACAATCAACTAAATTTTGATTGGACATGAGATATGAATAGAGTATGTGCTAATATGCTTGCAGACTCTTTTGTTGTACTGTATAAGGGTACAGGAATGCATGGGGTCAGCCAAAGTCAAATTCAATCTGAATGAGCCCATCCTTGATTGCTACATACATCTTCATACAAGTTTTATAGTAAAACAGGTGCACTTATTTGTTGGAAAAGGGTAAATTTACCAAAAATGAACATAATTTTCATGCCACAAAAGAACCGATCTTAAGTGAAAGCAACTCAATCAATATCATTTTTGTGGTCAGCATAACACAAATATGAACTCAGGCCATGTATGCAGACACTCTTGTCTACATTTTTTTAACCTGTTATACGTAAGGAACAGGTTAAGACAGGTTCTAACAATACTCTGACTGCTGTGTGATATACTGTATACGCTATAATTATCGCGTACATAAATTTTCGCGAATTGCCGCTGTCACACATTTTCGCGAGTGGTTAAATTCGCGATTGGGGGACCAGAGAAAATATGAAGTGGCAAAGAAAGTGTGAAATAAGAATGATACTAGTTATACACTGCATGAAAAAAACTTACCAAACTCTGCGAACTAGTAAGTTAGAATTCAACATTTTTGAAGTGGTTAAGTCCATCGCGCTAGATTTCTGACGAGTGGTCCCCTTGCGATAATGGATTGGTTCTCTACAGTATTCGTAAGTAGACGTGGACGTGCGTAAACAAGCTTAGCCAGTATGGTCTGTTCGGTAAGCCGTGACATGGTATACTATAGTACTGAAATGTTCGTATCATCAAGGCAAGGGATTCATTTTGGAAGGTAATATTTTCGCGTGTTGTTAATTTCGCGAATAGCTCCCAACTCGCGAAATTCGCGAAAATAAACCCCCCGCGAAATATATAGCGTATACAGTAATAGTCATGCTCTTTATCAGCAGTTCTTTCTGTTTGATAACATCAAGTTCAGGGTTCAGGGTTCATATTTTGTTTCAGATAATCAGTCAAGACAACTATTTAATGGCAAGGGTTTATACAAAAGATGAACATAAATTTAGATCCCAAGATGTGACATGCAAAGGAAATAGTAATGAAATTAATTAATGACCACACATTGCTTTTCCCCTAAAAGAATACTTACTTTAACAAACTCTCAGAATTCATGAGAGAAATTAAATCTCGTGTGAAAGATCAATTATCCTGAACAGGTCAATGCAGTCTCTTTCTGTAAGCGTATATCTACGGCATTAACATATTAATAGCCATATATCCTGTGGATGACAACATGTGGTCAAACTATTTGGTTTAACTTGTAAGAAGTGACATTTCTTCATTCTGTTTTACCCCCATGCTGTAGCTGAAATTTCTTACAATTATTGATGGATTGTCTCCATGAATTCTCCCCTTTCAGCCTCCTGTGATCACTTCATTTATTTGTAATTGATAAAGTTGGCCTGTCCCTTCTAGACCAGGAGCTGGCTGCTGGTCAATTTACCCCATCAAGCCCAAAAGGTTTGACCCCTCAAAGTTACTGGGGCCACCCCCCTAATTACAAAACTGGGCGTCAGCCTGATACCTGAGGGCGGGGTCGTCCCCCAGGGACCCCCCCAAAATGGCCCCCGGCGGGTGTAATTTACCCCATGGAGCCCATGGACCAAACCTGGTCTAAAAGAATGGCCTAGGGGTGTACGTAATAAAAATATAAAAACTGACAAAATATCTGGTCGGGAAAGGGGTTGCCAGACCGTCCCCCCCTGGGCCCCCCCTGGCGGGTGTAATTTACCCCACGCAGCCCATGCACCAAACTTGGTCTAATGAAAGTACTATGGGTGTACATAATGAAAATATAAAAACTGACACGATATCTGGTTGGGAAAGGGGTTGCCAGATCCCCTCACCCCCCCCCCCCCCCCCCCCCCCCCCACCACCGCCCATTACGCCCCTTCGTGGGTTTAATTTAGCCAACAGCACCCATGGATCAAATTTGGCTGGGGGAAAGTAGGCCCCACTATGGGTGTGCAAAAAATAAAGATAAAAGCTGACAAAATATCTCACTTACAAAGAGTAATCAAACATATCCCCTACCTTTGCTACCCCCCCCCCCCCCCCCATTTTTTAATGTGAAGGGCCTATACGGTTTGGAGAGGTATGAATGAGCGTGTCATAAAAAGTAATAAATGGAACTTCTTGAATTAAGATGAAGTTATGACAACAGAAGCATTGTGTGTGTACATATATCCACATGCCCCATCCCACTCCCTCCCCCAAAAGAATGGAGTTATCAATATCTACACTAGAAACATACTCAGACAGTGCAGACCTTTGCCAAGCAGCTCATTTCCACCCATCCACACATGCTAAAAACTGCCAAATTTCCCATATAAAAGCCTTTTGCTTTTAAATGCCATCAACTTCCAGCTGTGTGGTAGTGCATTATACCTTGAGCACATGCCTTTACCTTTAGTGCGCATGTATGCAAACCTCAAGTTAATGCAGCTTGAACTCCCAATTCCATTGATCTCATCTAGCTGCCATAAGATAAAAATCATCAAAATTTCATAAAGATTCCCGGATCACTACCAAAATTTATATTTATCATCTGTTTTTAAAATGTAATTGTGTTATTATCATCTTTTCATACAAGTTTCATCCAAATGTGTTCTCAACCTTTCAAGTTGTTTTGCATACAAACAATAATGCAGACAATACTATATATAAGTAACATAAAACCTCAAGTGGCAGAAATAATTACAACTGTATCCAACATCCTACAGTTCAACTGTGTTACCATGCATGTGGAGCGAGCTCATGTACAACAGTACAAGAAACTGTATACCTGTGATACAAAATTGTACATGCAGTGGGTGCATAGGCCATAGTGTGGTTAATTGCATGCATATATTTATATGTTGTATACATTTTACTTGTTGCATGCAATTATACATTTCGAAGATCGGCAACACGTGTATCATCAGTCTGCAAACAATAAAAAGGCGGTGTTTTCCTGACCTTGGTAAGTGAACTGGGCTTTCCTATTGTAGGTACTATACTGGTAGGCCCCTATGACAGTAGTACATGTATTTCATTACTGGATGACAATTGGTGTCAGTAACAGAGCAAACAAAGAATGGTCAAGAGTCTAGATCTTGGACTAGATCTAAGTCTCAAATATGCTATGATATGGCTAGATATCTAACGTTAGACCTATATTTCCTATACATGCTATAGCTCGTAGAGTACCTAGTACTATTTGGCGAAACCAAATGAACTGGAACAGGGGATGGATTATCAGTGAGATGTAGTGTATCATGAGTCATAACTGAAAAACCAATAAACAGAACATCAATGTTCTCAGCCTATATAAGTTTAAGTGTCAAAGGTGTGCATTGCTTTAAATTTGCATAGAACACTTAAACTCTGAATTTGTTAAAGTCACTGCACTTCCTATCATTCATAGCTAGAGTCAAAAAGGCAGAATTATACTACATTTCAATTTCTCTATCTAATAGACAACTTTGACTTTAGGATTAGAAATAGCCTTATTAATAGCTATATGTATCATAAGTGTTGAAGATGCAGATGTTCCAGTGAATGAATACTTGCAGAATTGGGTATGAAGATTAGGCAAATAATCTGAAACTCTCTTGCTATATTTAAAGAGAGTTTCAGATTATTTGCCTAATCTTCATACCCAATTCTGCAAGTATTCACTCACTGGAACATCTGCATCTTCAACACTTATGATACATATAGCTATTAATAAGGCTATTTCTAATCCTAAAGTCAAAGTTGTCTATTAGATAGAGAAATTGAAATGTAGTATAATTCTGCCTTTTTGACTCTAGCTATGAATGATAGGAAGTGCAGTGACTTTAACAAATTCAGGGTTTAAGTGTTCTATGCAAATTTAAAGCAATGCACACCTTTGACACTTAAACCTATATAGGCTGAGAACATTGATGTTCTATTTATTGGTTTTTCAGTTATGACTCATGATACACTACATCTCACTGATAATCCATCCCCTGTTCCAGTTCATTTGGTTTTGCCAAATAGTACTAGGTACTCTACAAGCTATAGCATGTATAGGAAATATAGGTCTAACGTTAGATATCTAGCCATATCATAGCATATTTGAGACTTAGATCTAGTCCAAGATCTAGACTCTTGACCTTTCTTTGTTTGCTCTGTTACTGACACCAATTGTCATCCAGTGATGAAATACATGTACTACTGTCATAGGGGCCTACCAGTATAGTACCTACAATAGGAAAGCCCAGTTCACTTACCAAGGTCAGGAAAACACCGCCTTTTTATTGTTTGCAGACTGATGATACACGTGTTGCCGATCTTCGAAATGTATAATTGCATGCAACAAGTAAAATGTATACAACATATAAATATATGCATGCAATTAACCACACTATGGCCTATGCACCCACTGCATGTACAATTTTGTATCACAGGTATACAGTTTCTTGTACTGTTGTACATGAGCTTGCTCCACATGCATGGTAACACAGTTGAACTGTAGGATGTTGGATACAGTTGTAATTATTTCTGCCACTTGAGGTTTTATGCTACTTATATATAGTATTGTCTGCATTATTGCTTGTATGCAGAACAACTTGAAAGGTTGAGAACACATTTGGATGAAACTTGTATGAAAAGATGATAATAAGACAATTACAGTTTAAAAACAGATGATAAATATAAATTTTGGTAGTGATCCGGGAATCTTTATGAAATTTTGATGATTTTCATCTTATGGCAGCTAGATGAGATCAATGGAATTGGGAGTTCAAGCTGCATTAATTTGAGGTTTGCACACATGCGCACTAAAGGTAAAGGCATGTGCTCAAGGTATAATGCACTACCACACAGCTGGAAGTTGATGGCATTTAAAAGCAAAAGGCTTTTATATGGGAAATTTGGCAGTTTTTAGCATGTGTGGATGGGTGGAAATGAGCTGCTTGGCAAAGGTCTGCACTGTCTGAGTATGTTTCTAGTGTAGATATTAATAACTCCATTCTTTTGGGGGAGGGAGTGGGATGGGGCATGTGGATATATGTACTCACACAATGCTTCTGTTGTCATAACTTCATCTTAATTCAAGAAGTTCCATTTATTACTTTTTATGACACGCTCATTCATACCTCTCCAGACCGTATAGGCCCTTCACACTAAAAAATGGGGGGGGGGGGGGGTAGCAAAGGTAGGGGATATGTTTGATTACTCTTTGTAAGTGAGATAGTTTGTCAGCTTTTATCTTTATTTTTTGCACACCCATAGTGGGGCCTACTTTCCCCCAGCCAAATTTGATCCATGGGTGCTGTTGGCTAAATTAAACCCACGAAGGGGCGTAATGGGCGGTGGTGGGAGGGGGGGGGGGGGGGGTGAGGGGATCTGGCAACCCCTTTCCCAACCAGATATCGTGTCAGTTTTTATATTTTCATTATGTACACCCATAGTACTTTCATTGGACCAAGTTTGGTGCATGGGCTGCGTGGGGTAAATTACACCCGCCAGGGGGGGCCCAGGGGGGGACGGTCTGGCAACCCCTTTCCCGACCAGATATTTTGTCAGTTTTTATATTTTTATTACGTACACTCCTAGGCCATTCTTTTAGACCAGGTTTGGTCCATGGGCTCCATGGGGTAAATTACACCCGCCGGGGGCCATTTTGGGGGGGTCCCTGGGGGACGACCCCGCCCTCAGGTATCAGGCTGACGCCCAGTTTTGTAATGAGGGGGGTGGCCCCAGTAACTTTGAGGGGTCAAACCTTTTGGGCTTGATGGGGTAAATTGACCAGCAGCCAGCTCCTGGTCTATTCCCACTACTTTCTCTGCTCAACAGTGATCCTCCCTGACTCCTCCCACTGTTTCCTACTGCTTCCCACTGCCCGAGTGATCCTCCCTGACTCCTCCCACTGCTCGCCACTGCCTCAGTGATCCTTCTCGACTCCTCCCACTGCTCCACACTGCCTCAGTGATCCTCTCTTACTCTCCCCATTGCTTCCCACCGCCTCAGTGATTCTCCTTGACTCCTCCCACTGCTCACTGTGTCAGTGATCCTCCCTGGCTCCTCCCACTGCTCCTTCCTGGCTTCTCCCACTGTTCCTCACTGCCTCAATGACCCTCCTGACTCCTCCCACTGCTCCTCGCTGTGTCAGGGGCCCTCCCTGACTCCTCCCACTACTCCTCACTGCCTCTGTGACCCTCCCTGACTTCTCCCACTGCCTTCCTTTGCCTCAGTGACCCTCTCTGACTCCTCCCACAGCTTCCCACTGCCTAAGTGGCCCTCCCTGACTCCTCCCACTACTCCTCACTGCCTCTCTGACTCCTCCCATAGCATCCCACTGCCTCTGTGACCCTCCCTGACTCCTCCCACTACTCCTCACTGCCTCTGTGACCCTCCCTGACTTCTCCCACTGCTTTCCTTTGCCTAAGTGACCCTCCCTGACTCCTCCCACAACATCCCACTGCCTCTGTGACCCTCCCTGACTCCTCCCACTACTCCTCACTGCCTCTGTGACCCTCCCTGACTTCTCCCACTGCTTTCCTTTGCCTAAGTGACCCTCCCTGACTCCTCCCACAACATCCCACTGCCTCTGTGACCCTCCCTGACTCCTCCCACTACTCCTCACTGCCTCTGTGACCCTCCCTGACTTCTCCCACTGCTTTCCTTTGCCTAAGTGACCCTCCCTGACTCCTCCCACAACTGTTCCTCACTGCCTCTGTGCAGCATGATAATTTATTGATCTGTCACAAATGTGCAGTATGTCAGCTACAATATTGCCTGATCATAACATGTTTACCCACAGACAAGCTTTCAAAAAGCATAGTGTGAGCACAATGTCATTGTATTGCCCCCACCCCTACTCTCTCTGTCATGCAGCTGGAAGTAGCAGCAAGGTTTTACTCTTGTCATGAAGCATATTTTACTGGCTTTACAACTCAACTTCACTGTGAAAAATCTTTATACTCCTAGTAACTTTGTGGTTGCCTTGATGTCTGCATGTAGATTTAGGACAGGTTGAGAACCATTTTGACTTTATTCTCCCCCAGGGAACCAAACCTTTTCCTGGATGATATTGTGTAGAACCAAGGCTTTAGGAAGCATCAAAAGCCGAAGAAAATGAGAGACAGAAGAAAGATATTGCTAGTTGACCCACAGTGTCCATTCTGTTGTCCATCTTATTTCACCTGCACATCTAACATGGGATAAGACAATAACACCTCACTTTATTGAATGTGTGCTTTCTCTGACATTATCAGTGTTGTATGGGATTTATTGAATAGATGTTAGAAGGGAACATTAGTTTATATTGCTCTGTAAAACAAGAAAAATAAAAGACATTATAAGTCCGACAAGTGATTTTTATTAAATTGTTCACTCTCATGTAATAGCTTCCAATGTGAGCTGCCTTCTGTTCATATGTAACATATGTTTCACATTTTGCAGTTACCCCATCTCTCCCTCTATATGTCTCTCTGTTTGTGAAAAAAAAAAATGTCAAAATACAGCGACTATTATAAACATGCACTTGTCATTTTACAACAAGGCTCCTTTTTTTCTGGATAGTATGCAAAGTTAGGACACGTGTCTTGTTAACTGGTATTTTTCTTACCATCATTTCTTTTGTCTTCATCATGTCATTGAATTTGTGAGATTTTAAATCATTCATTGCCACTTTTTGAGGCAAGTAGAAATGTGATAGAAGTGTAAAGATAATCACTTAAAGCTACAACACATTTGAAGATTGTTTCATTTGTTGGTATGGCTTCCAATATCTACTTAGCTATGCATTGGCTGCTGCATCTGATTTACTTTCAGCTATGTCAGGATAGTCAAATATTCTTACATTTCCTGTGGACATACATTGTACAGCCTTATATTATATATTTTTAATAAATCTCGCTGATGCCCTTTTTTCTTCTTAGTTTCCAGGCTTTGCAAGATGTGTGATATTGCAAATTTGCAGAAATGCACAAACTTTTTGATAGATTATTTTGTGACATTTATTGATTTAATGTTTAGCTTTAGTGGGATTGACATATTAAAACTTTGCTTTAATAACAACTTGCTCTGCTTACATGTTAGTCATAATTCAAACATGCAGAAGAACATGTACATGTAAAACCAAAATGGTAACTTTTCAGGGTCATGGTAAGATACATTACATGCAAATGTTTAACTAATATAAATCTGTAATCTGACTTCTGAGGGTGGTCTAGTGCATTCAGGTATGCAAAGTCTTCACACATACGCAGTCATCACTGAAGTAATCAGGGAATATCTGTCAGGATTCATTGACACTTTGTAGGCTGGAATACATACACTGTACTTGTCTGCACTGATTTATCATCTCATACAGATGTTGCCCCAATGAATACTTCTACACCTCGGGTGCAGTGGGTAGAGGGTATCAGTTTTGTGTACATTTATCATCCATTTCATTATAATGTTTTGTTGTTCAGCTTGCTGTGAACTTGATATGATTTCTTACGTAATTTCATGATCAGTGTCTGTAAAAACAAAAGAATAGATATACACTGTATCATTTGTAGTTGCCATGTTACTGATTTTGCACAAATTTTGTAATGCCAGCCAGTTTTGCCCACAAAATGTAAACACTCTCAAACTCAAAATGCCATCCAGATATTTTGTTATGCATACAAATATCAATTGGTTTAGATTGTGAAGTGAATTTGAACTTGAGAATTAGAGTGTTGTGTGTTCTACTTGTCATCCTTCACCATTGGCACTGTGAGGGCTGCATGAGTCATTCAAAAGAACTTTGAATTTATCTGCTCCCAGTTTCGATCAGAAGCCGAGTGTCTGCGGAGTTGGTGAAATTCTGTGTTAATGTGCAAAAGGACATCGTGTAATGTTGCAATCCTGTTATTAGATTTGAGAAATTAGGAGTTTTGTTTGTAGGTACACTACTCCTGAGATAAGCTTGACGTCCAAGTATAAAAGCAGTCTTTACATTGCTTCTTGGAGCAGATGATATGTGCTACAGTGTGTCCTAACTGTTTAACATATCTAGTAACACTAGTTCATCATATAGATGTGTGATACGCTATTTCTCCACTTGAGGAATTGATGGCAATACTTTTTTTTTAATTCATGTACACATTACTGAACATGCACATGTGATGCTATTTTGCAGACTTCGTGAAAAACCATCTTCCAGCGAGCGTAGCCGCACACTTCCTGTGGCCCTCAAGAGACTACCCCAGACAAGATCATTGGTGGAAGTACCTGACCTGCCACTTGGTATGCAGAGTTATCAGAAGTACTCTTCATTTTGGGAATAATGGGATATGGCATTTAAACTGATGTACATTTGGGATCCACTTTATACAGGACTGTAAATGCTCATCCACAAATGATTTTAACCCGTTTAGGACAAGTCCTGAGTATACTCAGGCAGGTGTTTATGGGAAATGCGTGTAGTTGCAAATTCAGTCTGTCCTCAACGGGTTAAGTTACAGGTATTGATTCTTGAGAGTCCAGTGACATATGAGAGTGACATGCTCACAAAAACATAGAGTTTTAAAAGATTGTGAGTATTGTATTTCAGTACTTTTTTACTGTTTCAGATTGGCTAAAGAATGACTTCATGATTGAAATTCTTGGCAAGTTGTGTTAAAGTTTGTAGTATGCAGCTAATCATGGACTTGTGTGACATTATCTTTTTAAGTTTATGTTTTTCACTCATAGTGACAGCACTAACAGAGCATGATGCTAGCCCGCGGATCGCCCAAGAGGCCAACCTTGCGGCTGAGGCCAGTATGGTCATACTGGATGTGCTGGGACTCTACTGCACCAACTTCAAGGTGAGAAAACTGGCTAGACCAATTGTGATTTCTTTCAGCTGTGATTTCCAAAATGTGCACTGAAGTTCAGTATGTCATGAGAAATTTGCTTATATTATAGGCTCATAATGGTATTTGTAAGGTCATGATACACATCTTTTTTTGTAAGTACCTACTAGAAAGCTATGTTGCCATTGATATGGTTACAGTATGTATATGTACCTTTATATAAATGTATAGTAAGACATGGAGAAAACATTGTAGAATATGCTTTGTGCAATATTCAGTGGAAATTAAGCAAATGCAGTACTTTGAAATAATTGAAGTCATTTTTGTGTATATGTATTCTTTCCAGTGTAAAGTACATTATACTTCTGTGAATCTTTCTCTTTCTATGTAAATTTGCTCATAGTAAGATGTTATCATTGTTGTATTTTCATTGCATCAGGCGGCCATGGACAGTGCTGATGGCAACAACCTTCTAATGAGGAAAGTGATCGACATCTTCATTAGTTTCCTGCAGACAGGACAGTCAGAGATGACTCTCAAGAACGTTTTCAGCTCTCTGCGTCTCTTCCTCAATAGGGTAAGAAAGATTAGATTAATCAGAGTATCAATTAATCAATAAGGAAAGGAATGTTAGATCAATCAAATTATCAATTAATCAATAGGGTAAGGAAGATTAGATCAATCAGAGTATCAATCAATAGGGTAAGGAAGATTAGATCAATCAGAGTATCAATTAATCAATAGGGTAAGGAAGATTAGGTCAATCAGAGTATCAATTAATCAGTAAGATTAAGAAGATTAGTCAATAGGGTAAGGAAACTTTGACCAATCAGTATAATTAGTCAAAAGGGTAGGGAAGACAAGATCAGTCAGTATATCAGTTTAGTGGACAGGGTAAGGACGGAATCTGTCAGTGTATCATTTAGTAGGATAGAGGAGATTGCATTGGTCAGTGTATCAACATAGTTGATAGATAGAGTAAGGACGATTTGGTCAATCCGTGTATCAATAAGTCTCATAATGTCTCCCCTTGTGCTTGCATGAGCAATGTACACATTCTCTTGTAATAACAGTTCAATGAAATAGTTTTTAGGCACGGTCATGTTTTCCTTGTGTATCAGCTGACCAAGTTCACGAAGAAGAAAAGTTATTGAGAACTTACAATTGTAGCCCTTCTGTGCTCAGATGCTTGGGTAAAATGTATCAACAACCCATATGTATTACAAAGACTGCTAGTTTTGGGGTAAGCAGTTCGCAGAACTCACAACTATGTGGATGAAATGTATATCAGGTAGTTTAGGGGAAATATCTTGATATAAACTTTTCTAGTCTCAAAGTATTCCACTAAATAAATGTGTGAAATTGGTTGTGATTTACAAGACAAATAAGCTTACCAGTAAAATCTGTCAGTTGCTGTTGAAGTTTCCATAATGTGACCTAAGTGAAATTATGTGAATGAAAGGTGTATAGTGTCCAATTTTAACAAATCAAGGCATACTTGTCCTGAGAAGAGCTTAATTCACTTTCCACAGACAGACTGGGATGATTTTGATGACGATCTTTACATCATCCCTCCCCGCTACCACATAAATGAGGATACGCATTTAGTCTTACCCTCAAACCAGAGATATCCGGTGTGTAGTGTTTGTTGCTGAATAGCATCATGTGACTGACACGAGCCTTGACTCTTCGACTTCTCCTTACAAAAGCTGGTTGAGCATGGCAAATGTGTCTTATGGCTGACTAAATAACTCATGCATCAGAAAAGATTATTGTGTAATTGTCTCACATCAGTCTGTAGCTACTAGATGCTACAAAATGTAGTTCAGACCTGAAGCTGATAGTGGATTTTCTTTGCAGTTTTAAATCTTGGTGCCAAATTTGTTTTTGTGTACCTGCAATTACTGAGTATGTAATCCACATGTTATGAATTGTAAATGATCTTCTTTCAGAAAGAGAGAGAAAGAGATGAATATTGAATATTCCCATCCACACCAAATCAGACTGGTCTTACTTTAGAGTCAAAACATATATTCATATGTTTATGCATAAAGTGAAGATGTGTAGAGTATTCCAGATTGTCATTGTACAAACTGTTCATCTCACATAGGCTTACTGACTTGGCATGCATGCTAAGCTCTATACAAACCATTTATCTGTGTCATCCTGACTTTACCTGTGGGACTTGGCTGCTTATCAGTTATCCTGATATTCTTGTACTTACAATGCATGCCTACATGGAAAATTCATTGAATGGTTATAGTCTGCAGGCTTCACACCCTTTATTTGCTGATATTCCTTTCTATACTTTGCTTTATCACCAAATTGAGCTTGACATTGCCTTAATCATTCTGCCAGGAATGGCTACGGTGAATTGTGTGCATTTGACTGCATTTTGGGCAGGACAGAAATAACAGGTTTTTGTGTCATTGTTGCTTTATTTGGGAAATGATTCCCTTCTCTTTTCCTTTTTCTTGAACAATGAATAACCCATGTCTATGTAAACAGCATGCACAGCATTTATCTACAGTGTATCTTGAATGTGCAGAAAAATATATCAAATATTCTGCATTGTGGTATGTGTATGTCAAAAATGGAACAACAGCTGTAAATCTACACTATGAAGCAGAACCTACTCGGTAGTCCTGAACCATCACATGAGTTGGGCCTTTTAAATTGACAGTTTCTTCTGTTATTAAAGATGTCCTTAAGAAATGAAATTGGAGGTCCTTGTTAACCATTATCTGTGAAATAACTCAAGATTTCTTTGCTTTCTTCCCCTCAGTTCCCAGTTCCACTCTTCAAAGGCAATGCAAACCTGTGTGGAGACCTCTGTGTAGCAGTAAGTGTGGTCACTATGGCTTTTAATCCTGTCTGCTTTTAGGATTCTTATTTACTCATTAGATAAAATTTGGCAAAATGATTCAGTCTGGAATCATTTGATAAGAATAGAGAGAACTCAAAGAAAGTAATGGGCATTAGAGAGAAATGCATCTGTAACAAAAATAGCAGCCTCCATGGTAGTCACATCTAGATTGATTGACTTATTAGAAACCCACATACACAGTTTTAAAAAAAAAGAGAGAGAGATGCCACATGTGGTGATGTTCACAGTTGCTGCATATCTCTTCCTTGTCCTTAAATTTGGAGTTGGGTATATCTCGAGATTGGTTGCTGAAATTAATTTTGTATATACTAACATTCTAGTATGGATAATACCAATGTGAGTACCAGTGTAATATCAAATTGCAATACTTTTTTTATCATGACATCCAGTTTGGGGATTCAAATTGATAAATTTGGAAATGCTTGTTCATGTTTTCATGCACAATGCTTCTTAAATATTGTGCACAGTATTTCTCCTTAAATAGACTAGCATGTAGCCTTGTATGATTGCTTCATGTGACTTCAGTGGACCTGTTTCACACTTTCATATCTTTTCAATGTTTTGAGAGATAAGTATTTTATTAAGTCCATGTTCTGACTTATGCAGCAATATTTTCTTAGCTCTTTAAGTTGAAGGATGACTCAATTTGCAGTGAATGTAGTGCTTCTGTCCTGTGTATAAAGGCTAATATGATGTTGAGAGGGATTGGTGTAGATAGGTGATATATCCAGCTGTGATGAAGAGTCTATGCTTATTGATTTTCTCTTGTAGCTTCTGAAGAACCTGAATTCCAGACTGATGACAACAAGGAACGAGGCATGTGCCCTCCTCTACCTCCTCATGAGGAGCAACTTTGAGTTCACTCAACGCAAAGACTTCGTCAGAGTTCACCTTCAGGTAAATGAAATAAATTTCAGATGGTAGCAGCCAGAGACATGATTATCATAACAGAGCCTATTGGTGGTCGCCACCCATATTTCAGATGCATGAAATAAGTTATTTTCAGGATAGAAAGCAATCTGTTTACCCTGCCACTGAACAAGTAAATAAATATGTTATTTCAACTTGCTTAATTTTGACACCAGCAGGTGTTGTTTTCTCTCCTCCAAAGACTGAGGCTGATGAATTGTACTTGTGAAGTCATGTTCCCTGCTTATTTCTATATTTTTGTTAGTCTTGTCAGTCTTATTACAGGTGAATGACTCAATTAATTATACATCAGCCCTATTTATTGCCATTTTTCTGGAATCTAATCAATCTGTGTAATAATGCTTCTTTTATCATGTAGGTCATCATCTCAGTAGCCCAGCTGATTGGTGAGGCAAACAGCTCACGATTTCAAGAATCCCTGGCAACCATCAACAACTATGCCAACAGCGACAAAGGAATGCAGGTATTTCAGAAGCCTTTGTAACTAATTTATGATAATATTATATGATATTATTATATGATATAATATTCTGTCATTGATTGTGTGATAGTATATACAGGATGAATAGTTGATTTCTTACTCTACACCAGTTAATAACTGAATGTAAAATTTGGTGGAATCCAAAAACCAGACTGTGTGTAAACATGGGAAGATGTGGATATGACAAATTGTGTGTATTGCATTTTTCATTATACAGTGGATTAATATAAAGTGAATTTTGGTCTGTCATGAATGACATAGTAGGAGCCAGTTCTGAAATGTACATGTATTTGTAAAGTAAATCTGTAAACAGTGAAATGTTTGTCGAAATGTGAGAGTAAGGCCATCTCTGCACACAGTAAAAAGACCATGTGTCCAGCTGAATTTCACCAACTACCTTTTTATCCTTCTCTCAATCCAGCACACAGCCTTCCCTATGCAGGTGAAGGACCTCACCAAAAAGATCCGCACTGTTCTTATGGCAACGGCTCAGATGCGTGAGCATGAGAAAGACCCTGAGATGTTGGTGGACCTGCAGTACAAGCTGGCCAAGTCCTATGCCAGCACCCCGGAACTTCGCCGTACTTGGCTGGATAGCATGGCCCGTATCCACATTGAAAACGGCAACTTTTCAGAGGTAGGTAGTCACACAGCCTGTGTCATGCACTAAGGAGAAAATGCCTTCATTTAATTCTGTTGACCGACAAACTTGCTCAGGCTTGTGGTTTGACTGAGATCGTCTTGCCATGTCCAAGTATTATGTTGTCTTAGGTCCCACAGAGAGTACACTTAATGAGAAGACATGACATCTCTTAAACCTTTCGCGAACATCTCAACTTAAAAATCACATACTGTGCAATGGTTCTAGAGTGACATTACAGTCAAATGATTGAAATACATTATTTGCATTAAACATACTCCTAGATTTGTCATAAGTTCATTGGCATGTTGCTCCCATCTACATCCTCTAAGGAAATAATGTACCTTGATGAGAAATCTTCATATTAATCAATATTCTTGTCTCTTTTTGCCCAACAGGCTGCCCACTGTTATATCCACATTGCAGCCCTGATGGCGGAATACCTGAAGAAAAAAGGAACCTACGTCCAGGGTGCTCAGGCCTTCAAGGCCATCTCACCCAACGTGGAGGGAGAGGAGAAGGGCATCAAGAGTGACACAGGCATGCAGGATGTCCAGTACACCGAGGTAACCATGGCAACCTCTCAGGTTTGGGGATGGGGGTGCAGGGTGAGGTTGGAATAAAACAGGACTGTGGTATTATGTATCCAACCAAACTTCAGAGCCTTTGTCTTCCCTCTCTCTTTCTCTAGGAATGCTTTGACTGAATGCAGACGTACATTGTATGTTCCTCAAATGAAGTCTCTGAAACTTCGATAATTTGAGTGACATAACAGTATATTCAAACTCTTAAGGACTGTAATCTACCCAGTGATGATTGGTTTCAAACTGAAGCCAGAGACTCCAACTCTCCCGTTTTCGACGGGAGATCTCCCGCCGAAAACCCATTTTTGCAAAATCTCCCGTTCTCCCGTTTGAGATTTAATTTCTCCCGGCCTGGTTCTTTGTCTCCCGTTGGAAAGGATTTCTTACTTATTTCTATAGTGTGTTGAAAAAATAAGCCTTAGATAGCACAAGAGAGCATCTAGAACCCAAGGAACTTCGCGCTTCGCACACATCAACTTGGAGTCTCCCGTTTGCTACAGGTTTCAGGTGGGAGGATCTCCAGATCAGAAGGTGCTTTGGGTTGGAGTCTCTGTGAAGCAGCATGGACAAAATGATAAATGCTGATTAAATGACACTTCAAAGTGACGGTGACATTAAATAATGTTTAAATCCCCAGGATAACCTTCTGCACCAGCTGGAGAGATGTGCTGAGGGACTACAGAAGTCTGAGAGATATGAGTCTATGGGGGAGCTCTACAAACTCATCATCCCATTCTATGAGAGGAAAAGAGACTTCCAGGTAAGTAGATCTGAAATCCCCCAATAGTGTTTTGTGTGAAGGGGCTGTAGATATTACAGCCACAATAGAGTGTAGTCTGAAGGGGCTGTACATCTTATGCCCTAATAGTCTGATGACTGAAGGGCTGAGGATCTCACAGATGTATACAGGAATGGGATTCATCAAAGCAAAACAGCATGCATTGTACACATTACCAAAAAAAAAATGTGAACACAAATTTTGGTAGACATTTTGCAAACACAAGGGACAAAGACACAGAAAAGGTATTGTGTATTGGATTATTAAGATGCTGCAGATATGACTCTCACAGAAAATTCAAGTTGAAAATATGCTTTTCTCTCAAGTACTTTTGACTTATAATCCTATAATACAACATATTATACCTTTTGTTGTTGCCAATGTACTGTGTGTAATAACCTCATGGTTTGAAATGTTATTTCCAAGTGGGTTGAAGTCTGTTTACAAACAGCATCCAAACCTTTTTCATTATATCACTCTTTGTGTTCCTGTGCCAATTATCACCTCTATCATGTATAGGTATTATAACAAATCTTCTACATATGGTCACATGTTGCTTTTTTTTCTCCTCCTCCTCCTCCTCCTGTATATACAGAGACTGGCCCTAGCCTATGGCAAGCTGAGTAAGGCCTATGAGAAAGTCATGAAGCTCCAGGGAACAGGGAAAAGACTTCTCGGAAACTACTTCAGGGTCGCATTCTTTGGACAGGTCAGTTTGTGTCTTTTTCTCTTTCAATACTCAGACAGATTAGCAGGTAAGAGCAGTGATGTGGAATACTACTTTATGAATGTAAACAAACATGTATTGTATTTACATTGCTGGAGAAAGATACAAATGGATAGATAGATAGATAGATATATAGATAGATAGATAGATAGATAGATAGATAGATAGATAGATAGATAGATAGATAGATACCGGTAGATAGATAGATACCGGTAGATAGATAGATACCGGTAGATAGATAGATAGATAGATAGATAGATACCGGTAGATAGATATGATAGGTAGATAGATGAATAGATAGACAGGTAAGTAGATACCGCCTGTAGATAGATAGATAGATGAATAGATAAATAGAGATAGCAAAAGACAGAGAGATGTTAATGCAAGGTTTCAATTTTGCATACCCTTACAAATCTTATGATGATTTATGAATTGTGAGCTTTGCGAGCATTAATTTTGTGATCATGATGGTCTTTTTAGTTTCAATTATCTTCTTTTTTTCCATTTTCCATTGAATATGGTACACTTGTTTGAAGAGCACCATATGTCACTCATCAATTGATCAAAGCCCTCTGCAGGTATTGTGATGTATAGCTAACATGGAATGTGTTGAAGGGAAAATAAAGTTGAAACTTGATTAATGTTTGTCTGTAAAATGTGATCTTTTTAATTGCAGCACTTTGAAGAGGATGATGGGAAAGAGTACATCTACAAGGAGCCAAAGGTCACAACGCTGGCATCTGTCTGTGAAAGGTTGCAAAACCTGTACTCAGACAAGTATGGAGCAGAGAATGTGGAGTTGATCCGGGACTCAAACAAGGTGCAGTAATAGCATATCTTCCTTGATTTGGACAACTCCTCCCTCATTTCAGCATCCATTACAAGTTTGGTTAATTAGCTGGTGGAGTAATGCATCAAAAGTCATGAGTTTTCAGAGCTGTATCTGTAGCAAATCTAGGGAGAGCAAAGACTGTTTTCTCTGTTTTTGAGATGTAATGACCATGATAAGTTTCAATATCTTTTGTTGTTGTTGTTGTTGTTGTTGTTGTTGTGGTTGTGGTTGTTGTTGTTGTTGTTGTGGTTGTTGTTGTTGTTGTTGTTGTTGTTGTTGTTGTTGTTGTTGTTGTTGTTGTTGTTGTTGTTGTTGTTAGTTTGATTTCAACCTTTTCTGGAAGAATTATGTACATATTTATTGCAGGAAACTTTGAGGTCTTAGTAAATAGTTTGCCAAGACCCATGCTGAAGAGTTTATGCAAACCTGCTTTATCTTTAGCCATGACACAGGTACGTACACTTCAGTCTCATAAAAGTTCATTCCTATAGAAATGCATAGTTTACAATTTATTTGTATCTTATTCACCTCAAATTTCATTGTGGATCATGTTTCAGGTGAACATTGACACCCTCAAGCCCACTGTAGCCTACATCCAAGTCACATTTGTCAAGCCATACTTTGATGAACGAGAGCTGGTGGACAGACAGACAATCTTTGAGAGGTCCAACAACATCCGAAGGTTTGTCTTTGAGACACCATACACCAAGCAGGGCACAGCCAGGTCAGGGGCTGTGGAGGAGCAGTACAAGAGGAAGACCATACTAACCAGTGAGTGAAGGATGTCAAAGTACGCTGTGCTTTCTTGTAAATGGACCTTGGTGTGGCCAGCGGAAAGAGAACATAGTGGGATCTTTTGTCTTCCAGCAGACACTGGACAGCATCGGGACTGGCAAATTAAGGGATGGTTGTAAGACCTAGTGTCTTTTAAGGAATTGATTGTTTTAGAATAGTCTGTCAAGAGATATTACATGTTCCCTTTATTAATATCAATAAACTGTAGGCATACAATTCAGTGTTTTACGATTCTGTGTCACTGATGAAAATAGTCAATTAATTGTGTTCTCAAGGAATATGAATCTGAAAGCTGTGCGTAAAGAAACAAAAATTTATTCTAGCTCAAAGTGCCCTTGGCCACAATGTTTTTGTAAACTCAGTGTTGTCTTGGATGATCTAGTGGTATGAGCTACTCTTCTTATCATGTATCCATCATGTTTCATGTTCAAATCTGAAATGTTTTGTGATTCCGTCATGTCCTTTACAGCATCACACACATTCCCGTACATCACCAAGAGGATCCAGGTGGTGTACCAGCAGTCTCAGGAACTGAACCCGCTGCAGGTGGCTGTAGAAGAGCTGCAGAGTAAAGTGCGTGAGATGAATGAGGTACTAAGCAGTGACAATGTGGACATGAAGCGTGTTCAGCTTCTCCTGCAAGGCAGTGTCAGTGTACAGGTGAGCCAACAGTCTGTGCATCCACCATAAATCTTATTCTTTTGGACCCACCACAGATCCCAGACTTCTTCACTTGGACCTTCCACAGATCCTAGACCTCTTTACTAGGATCTACCCTAGATTGTAGATGTCTTAATTTAAACCCTCCACCTATCCTGTGTTCTTTCTTGTGAAGTTTCCCAGACCCTATACCCACTGACTTGTATGCATCAGGTGTCCTTCATCCCACCACTTGGATGTGGAAGGCATCAAAACCTGTTTATATGGTGGACCTGGGGCCTGTTTCATAAAACTTGTAATCAGTGACAAGTTGTCATAGATGTGACAAGCTACTGAAATCCTTGCATCTGATTGGCTGAGAGCAAATTTGTCATAGAAATGTGGCAGTTGTCACTGATGACAAGTTTTATGAAACGGGCCCAACACTTAGGCACTGTATGAAGTCCTGGAAAGTGCCTTTAGTGATGGCCAGGATTTAATGGTCACTGAGTGAAGATGGCTTTCTCAGGACTGCTCTGAAGATTTCTTGTTCCCTGCTGGAACTAGGAGATAATGTGAACATAGTTATAAATATTTTCATGACATTGTCGAAACTAATCTGATTTTTGGCAAGTTAGAATTATCGATTCATTCATTGAAGTGCATCAAGTTGAAAGTACACAGTTATAAAGTATACCTACTAGAAGTTGCACAACTACTCCAGTATAGGGGGTTTCTCAAAGTTAGCATAAACTTTAAATACAGGCGACTCCCATTTTAACAAAGTCCTAGGGACCAGCAATTTTCTTGCATTATATCAAAATTTTGTTATACAGCTGTAACTGAACAACAAGATACAGCTGTATGTAAAGTTATATAGATGATAATTTGGGGTCCTAAATTTCTAATCTGATAGATTTTAACGGGAATGTACTGTTTGTATGTAGTTGAAGGTGTCATAATGTCATAGGTTTGATGTTAATGTATAGTTTACCTCTAATGCTTTTGAGTGCAGTGGGTTGTTGGACTGGTTTTGCTTTTGATTTTTCTTGTTGGTTTGTCATACATGGAATGATTAGCAAGTCTCTTCCCAATAAAGATAATTTAATTTGTCAGTACACAAACTCTCTGTACAGTTCAGGCATTGAATAAATATTACTCATCTTGGATAAAAGGATGAAGTGCAAGAGAGGCATATCTTTCATCAGTTGTTGTGATGTTTTGTGTTATCAGGTAAATGCTGGTCCCCAAGCCTACGCTGCTGCTTTCCTTGGCAAAGGACGGGAAGAGAAATGGAACCAACAGCAGATCTTCGACCTCAAAAAAGTCTTCAAGTAAGTACTGAATTAATCTGTAACACTTCGGCATTCCACGTCAATCCAGAATACACTGCTGCAATTTTTGGACGGATGTAATGTCACATTATGTCCTTTCCATTTGATCTTCTGCAAAAATTGAGCGTAATGTGAGATATGAAGGGAGGAAACTACTGCAGTTTTCTAATACAGGAGATGTTTGTTTGTTTGTTTGTTTGTTTGTTTGTTTGTTTGTTTGTTTGTTTGTTTGTTTGTTTGTTTGTTTTTTGTTTGTTTTTTGTAACTAAAAATGCCCAGTATTGTACCAGACATCTCACCTCTAGATTAATAATAATAATAATAACCAATATTTATATATATATATATATATATATATATATATATATATATATATATATTTATATATATATTTATATATTTATATAGATTAGAGCCAAAATATTTCCTCATGTTGTAAAATACCTAGAGTGGAGTGAAATGCGTAGGTAACTTCACTCAGAAGACTATTTAGAATGACTCATTATCTGTCTTGGGCTCTTGTGTGCATCACACTAGTCTGTGGTACTATCACTGGTAAACAAGAGTTTACTTAGTAATGTCATTTAGGACTCCAAATTTAGAGATGTTCTACAGTACAGAGAAGGTTACTTTTGGTTTAATGTAGCATGAAGTGTTGAATTCAAGTCTTGGTTTTGTCACAGTTCATGCAGGATGCCTATATTTCATTCATGCACAAACCAGACATCAGCTGTAAGCGTCTTACCATGATGTGATGACTGAGTATGATAATTTGAATCATTGTTAGATTTTCTTTTCAGCAAATGGAAGAGGTACAACAAACTTGCTTATTTAACCCTAATCAGGCTTGGCTTTTTTGGCTATGCTATATCTGGGGGAGGGGGAGGGGGCGGATTCCGCCCCCCCTTCAGATCTCGCCTATGGAACGCGCGATCGCGCCGAAAATCGGCACAAGCAACGCCCGCAACGTATTCTATCAAAATGTATGGTTGCTTTCTCTGAAAAATGTTTCTTATATTTTATATTAATTAATTATTGTAATTTATGCATAAAATCAGTTTGGGGCTCTAAATCACTTTTGTATTAATGCTCCAATTAAGCTAATTTCTTTTTTAAAATGTTTCTTGTATCATTCTTCTGAGACATAGGATAAAAAAAAATTTGTATCGAAATTAATTTCTTATGTGTTTTATTGTTTTTTGAATTTCTTATGTATTCCTTTGTTTTTTGACCTTTTGTTTTTGTTTGTTTTTTGGCCAAAATTTGTCACAGACATTTTTCGAAGCATTATTATGCTAAAATAAATTAATTTCGGCCATTCTAAGTGAAGATATGAATTTTTATGTGAATTAATTGAAAAAACACAATTTGCATTGGATTTGCACACAAAATCATGTTTTGGAGCAATTTTGGGGTTGACAAATTTTTTTTTGAACAGGCGTCGCGTCAAAACGGTACGCGCGGGCGCAACAATTTGGGTCTCAAAAGTTGCGCGATACTTCAAAGAAAAAAGTCATGAAACATCGCGGCGGGAGCTTATCGCGTTGCGAAGATATTGCGCGAAACGTCGAGGGGGGGCGTATTCCGCCCCCCCCCCCAGCCTGATTAGGGTTAAAGTAAATGTTGAAAGTACAACTCCATGTTTAAAGGGATCATACAGTTTTGGTTGAGACCTAATTTCAGGTTTCTAACATTTTTTGGTGAGATAATGAGAAACTTCTTATGAAATATGAAAGGACATATGATTCTATGAGGAATTCAACGTTTATTTGATGAAAATTGGTTTTGAAATGGCTGAGATATCAAAATAAGAGCGATTCTAATAAAGTGTGGGACCCACACTTTATTACGATCACTTTGTTTTACCTTGTTTTTGGATGTTTCAGTCATTCTAAACCCAATTTTCATCAAATACACTTTGAATTCCTCTTAAAATGGTATGCTCTGTACTATATCAGAAGTGTTTTCTTGGTATCTTGCAAAAATTTAAAAGCCCAATTCTCATCTCCATCAATACTGTACTATCCCTTTAAGTTGACTTTCATGACAGTCGAGCCTAACAAGAAAATTGTGGATTTCTCTTCAAATTTAGAACCGAATGAGAACTGTAGATGTTAACTTGTTTTTGTGTTTTTTTCAAGGCAGTGATGTTAGTGGCAACCTCATACTCAATTTGGATGAGATAGTTACATAATCACCTCACGAGTCTCCATTATAGACACAAATTTAAACCAAAGATGTGATTTTTTTTTATGTGCTCAAAAGTCAGATTTTAATGAAGCACACTGTTTTGTGTTGATGTCACTCTATTGAGTAAAAGCACTTTTTGATGGAGCAGAGTTATTGCACTTTGAATAGAGCTCCATGGTTTCAAAGAGATGCCCAGTATTCATCTTTTGTTTAATATGAGGAAAGTTTTGTGATCTGTATGTGTAAACTATGCTGTGAGAAAAAGGGAGATGTGCTGAGCAGTGTAGGCAGTGGAAGGATAGGTTTTGAAGGATATGTTTTAGGTAAAATTTGTGTAAGTACATTGAAAGAAAACTGTAAAGTTTGAAAATACTGTCATGCTTTGACCCTTGGTTTTTGTTTCTTTACACAGAGACTTTGTGGCAGCTTGTGGTGCTGCCCTCTTTGTCAATGCAAAACTGATCAAAGAAGACCAACAAGAATACCATGACGACTTGGAGCAAAAGTTTTTTGCCATGGTTCAATCCATCCAATCCCTCATGGGAGAAAAGGTAATAGCCTTCTTACAAGTCTCTGCTATTCTTAGTATTGATTAGTCTGTTCTCTCATTCATTTTCAATCAGGAAGATTTAACACAGCTAGAAGTATTTGATGTGGGGTTTTCTTTGTAAGTTGTTTTTGAGGACATTAGGTCATGTCAGCACTTTCTCAATCTCACAACCTGACAATTTATAAGGAACAAAGGAGGCTGCTACATTCCTTCTGAATGGGAAGATATTGCATCATTCATTCCATTATGCTTTACAAGTGTAGTAAATATGTGTATGTAGAAGAAGTGACAGAAATTTGGAATGAGAGATCCATATAGTGCTAGAATCTATATCAGCATTAGAGGAACTAGATTTGTTTAAATGAGCACACCCAGTGTCTGATTCAATTGTGTTTGAAAAGTTATGTGTCAGGCAAATGATAACGCCAATTAAAAGACTGAAATCAATCATTAAAAAAAAATCATAAATGAATGTGGAATCATGGAGCTTGGTGTAGCTACACTCTTTCAAAAGTTCTCAAAGAGGTTTTCCTGTCACAGACTCATGTTTAAGCCATGCAGATGACTTATTTTCTGTGCATCACACTAATGGTTTAATCCTCTTGTTTCTCATGTTGTAGCTGAGTGAGGATGAACATCACTTGGAGAGGCGATCATCCAACACCATCTTCAGTGCCATCAGTGGAACACCTTGACCTTTCACCTCAAGAGAGGGAGAGAGCAGTCAGCCTGTTGTGACCTTTAACCTTTGAAGAGTCTTGGGAATCAGCTTTGGTTCAAAGATGAACTGTTTAGAAGATGTCAATCATAGGCTTCGTCCCACCCTGTGAATACAGGCCCATCCTCCTAAGTAGGATAATTTTTTCCCATTCTAATTCTGTGGTATTGTAATGGTAGCCGTGGTCATCATGTTAATGGATGTTTGCTCCACTAAACAACAAATTCTGATATTATTATCTTTTTTCATTTGTGTCAATACAGGAATGGACTTTTTTATATGTAGTAAATCAATTACTCTGGTGTCCCGCAGTGAAAGCTTGATTTGTGTTTATTCATCACCTGATAATATTCTTGATTGGGGAAAGATTACATCTGGGTCGTTTTTGGCCAAGTTGTACTGTTATTGTATTGACAAGGGAGTGAAATATTTTTACATGTCTTTCGTTATGTTTTTGACTGGCGTATTTGCATTATTTATTGAATTGTTGCAACATAACATATATACATAAGACTAGATATGTGTTGGCTATTATTTCATAGGTGCTACATTATATATATTTATGTGTATCAAATTCCATGGGCAATATATTAATCTATGTAGTGATCTCTTTACAAGATCAGCTTGTGTTGCAATTCAGCTGATGTGCAGTCAGTATGATTATTTCATGGAGAAACAGGATGTGGCGGCTTACCAGATTTCTTTTTGTAGAAGTACGAGATCATGTAATTAGATGACCAAACTGTGAATGATTCATGTCGTAGGATTACAAGGTTACAGTAAATTGTTCATGTCCGTAGTGTGCTCCTCTATATGTATATATATGGGAGTTAAGACATCATATATTGTTACTACTTTCCCATCAAAGTGAATCATCCTTTCTCCCTCCCTTTAGTAGTTACTCCCATGATGGAACAACGAGTACCACATTATTATCCAAGTGAAAGCTGTAGGTATGAGATAGCACACCAGTGAGAACGACTAATTATCCCCTATACAGTGAGATGGCAATTGATACTACCTCTATCTACCCAAAGAAGAAAATATGTATTTGGAGCAATGTTTTGACTTACATGATGTAGAGTAGCATTAAACTTTCATTTACTCTGACATGCTTACAGTTAAAGCAACCTGCTATTGTGGTCAAATAATTGTGTGTCTTGCAATCAATGTAAAGATACAGCCATACATGTATACCACAATCTAGACTTTGCTGTAGCAATCTGCATGAGGAAAGTGTAGATATTTGTGTAACACACTTCTCTCACTTCATACATATTCTGTGAAATATCAACTCTGAGCACAGACATGCACCAGAGAGGTTAGATCAATTATTTCTTTGCAGATGAAAGAAAGTGTTGAAGAATTTTCTAGCAATAAATCAAAATATCTAGTCATTGTGCATCAAGATCATTTACCCAGACCTCTTCAAAAGCTCCCAAAATGCTCACACATTAATTGTGTCTCACATGTATGTCATCATAGACTTGGATCTTGTAAAGAACTGTGTCCTTTACAAACACTTCATTTTGTTTCATGCGGTTCTTTGACTTTCAAGGTGGTAGTTTGTATGTCCTGTGCCTGGACAAAAAAGAGAGATTTCAATGATATGTGTTCCATCTGGTATACACCAAAACAATAAATGTGTGGTAGGTTTACTTGGTTCAAGAAGATGTTACCAAGTCTGATAAGATGAGTCTTTGTCATATGTGTAACTCATCGATATAAGTCCATCTCTCAGTTTTTTCTGTTTATTGAAGCACTTAGGTGACGACCATGTCATATTTACCCAGTATTGACCACACCCTTTAATGATGATATCCTTTTCATATGATTCTTCATGTGTCTTTTTTTCTGTTGTTGATGAACTCACATACGTGCACAGAGCTGCATACTCGGTTCAGCTTGGAAATGAATCATGGTTCACCTGATTCTTACAGACTTTATTATTTATGTCCATATAAACACACATGTAGTGTTACACTGTATGTGCTTTCTTTACATAATTGGTATCAGGTTTGTTTTTTTGTTTTTTGTTATGTGTGTGGATGTCTATGTATTTTTGTTGTTGGTTTCATAGTTACCTTGAGCTATCACAAAGCAACTGACCTATATTTTGTTTTATTAATCACCAAGATCATTTTCTATTTGTCTGAGAAATAAAAAGTTTAGTGCACCTTGGTACCAAGGAAGTTATTATAATCATGAGCAAGGAGTAGGCGTGCATAATGGATGATGGATGAAGGTCACCATGGTAACAAAACAAATACCACTGTTATTGAGCTTGCAGAATCTTAAAACATTTTTGAGGTTTTTTTTTTTTTGTAGCAATATTATTTGTCGGTTTTTTTTCTGAAAGAATCAAAGTGAAGCAGGGCATTACATTGAAAAATGGGTGTACATTGTACAACCGTATTTATGTGATTGAATAAGAAAATTCTCATCAGCGATATTATTTGTAGCATTTTTAGGTGAGGTATGTGATTGGTTCGTAATTGATACAAAGCTACAGGTAATTTTACAATGTCATATGGGGGAATACTTCAGATGTATATACATTTAAATGTGCAATTTACATAGTACAATGTGAAAGGTGTACAATGATGTTAATGATTTCAGCACAGTAATCATTTCCTGCAGAAGAGACTGAGCTGAATCATAAATTTTATAAGAAGATTAGCAAATCTTGCTATGTCTCAATAGTTTCAAAATAAATTGTAAGACAGAATGTTTGGTAAGGAAGTGACTAAAAGCGAAGGTAAGTTTAGACCATCATTCCCTCATGCACATTGATTGTTTCATTTTCAGGCTGGTTTGGTTAGATGGTCAAAGATACTCTTTGGCAAGATAGGATATCAAGGAAACTCCAAACATTCCAATGACAAGTGATTCTGTATGGATTCATTCAATGGTTCATCTATTATTTGAAGAACTGACTTGGCCGTGTTACTCCTTACTGCCCCCAGTATTTCCAAGTTCTCTTGGAAGGAGCTTTGATAGTGAGGTACAAAATTGAGCCAAAGTTGGATTCCTACATGCATCAGTGTAAATAAAGATTTATTACATGTGTATTTATGATGTAATGTTAGTATCCTTTTTGCATCAATGTAATTAAAGTAGATGCTGATGATGTAGTTCTTCCAAATGGCCTATTGTGATAGCTATATAAATGGTAATTAGTTCTTGTGATGTCCAAACTAATCTAGCCATTTTATAGTACATTGATCTTGCCCATCTGTAGTGATTTTCCATAGTACAAGTGTTGTAATGCAACATTGGATTCAGACATGTGAAGTGACTTCATTATACATATTACTTGGTTGTTTATCACAATGGTAATTACACAAAATAGTGCAGGTATATTTCTCTGCACTGATTTTTACGTCAAGAGTTTACACTGATATATGCACAAACTTGGTACACATGGAGATCATCATGTAATGATTAGTTTATTATCACTTTCGATTGCTTAAAAAATTTTGTTCATTTTTAGTATACTTTGGATGGCTAACCAGGATTGTCATGTAATTCTAAAGATTCATGATTTTAAATTTCCGGATGAAAGGATGAACATTTTGTTGGCATTATGCATACATATGTAGGAATATTACGATTCCTGTTTTAATCATACTCAACAAAGTTGTGAATGACCAGAAGTATGTCTTCGACACTGCACCATTGTAAAACAGGTCTTATTATGCAAGATGAACTACGTCAAATGGCCACTGTCAGTGCCCATTATTATTGTAGTATTAGTGATGTAGAAATTAGACTGTCATTTGATGTTAAATTATATCTATTAACCAATGGAATGAGACAAGAATAGCTTGCTTGTCAGCAATGTATGCTAAAGATGTTGTATAGTTTCCAACTGGAATTGTTTTCTTCACACTCACGTGTGACCAGTACTAGACTTAACATGTACATTTCATCAGTGTAAATACATGACATGTAGGAACATTAAAATGTTATTTGCATATTGCATTATAAAAAGCACCATGTTCACAAGGACCATGAGTGGTACTGCTGGAGAGCATTCCCCAATCTTATCGCCAACAGCCTGAATGGGTCAAAGGTCAGGATTTGGACAGGAAGTACATTGTATGTACAGTATGAGCTGCTCTCATTTTGAATATTTTATTGGGGAGATCAGTATCAAGACTACAAATATCAGTGACATCATTGTTAAGACCTTCAAATGCTTCATATGCTATAGTGTTAGTGTGACTTTCTGTTTACATGTGGAATCTCTGGAATATGAAGATGTTCAAAGAGTAGGGATTAAAGTATCTACAAAATAAGTCCAGCTATTCTGGTCTGTATAATGATTAGTCTAATATGAGGTGATTCTGTGTAAGATGAATCACAAGGACTGTGTTGCCATGTTCACAATTATCTTTCAGTTCTTAACCTTTAGACCTGCTGATCAACTTTTAAGTTTTTGTACATTACACCCAAATGGAAATTAAGACAACAAATAAACATGCTAAAAAAGAAAAGAATCTCCCTTTTGTGATTATGGTGGAATAAGCCAGTTCGGGGTTCCAGTTTGAGCATGAGCAGAAAAAGGTTGTTTGTACCGAGAGACAGGTTGGTTTTTAATTTCACTGAGATAAGCATCTGTAATGCTATGATTATTCATGGAATCCTTGTAAATGGTGCCTGCCAGTACATCCACCTGACAGCTGCAAACCTGGTATTTGGCAATGTTAACAGAAAAAGTTTGTTAATGTATTCCAAACAGCACAATGAAATAGATGCTTCCCAAAGTGTTGATTGACAAACCATTCTGGTCACTTCATCTACACAGGTTCATTCTTTGTTAGATACGAGTTCCACAAATTGCTATGTTGGGCAAGCTGCTGCATTATGTCGCTTTGAATTGAGTGAAGTGCCTAACCAACTGAGAAAAATGAAAGGTCATAAGTACCCATGTGCACATGAGCTATCTCCGAACTGGCTTATTCAGTGTGCATGTTGCTAAGCTGTGAGAAAGTATGCAGTGAAATGCTGTTTTGAATGGTAAGCATTTTTTTTTTTTCTATTGAAAGTGTTCCAACTTCTGCATCGTAAGTGATAAAATGAAAACTACCTTTCCATCAAGTACCATAATGTAGAAATGGGATGAAGCACTCTTAAACTGTGCTGAGTAATGAAGGGGACGTTAAACCATTGAGAACGAATCCCAAGTACACTCCAGCAAGTGTCTATGGGAAATGCGTGTGGTAGCAAAAATCAGCCCGTCCTCAAAATCAAGGTACATTCAGCCAATCCGTTTTTCTGTTTTTTGAAACAGAAAAAGGAAAAACAGAATATTGAGTAAAAAACTGTTTCCAGTTTTGTCATTTCAAACAGAAATGCAATCATTGGTAGATAATTTCTGTCAGGAATGAAACCATGATAAATCACAAAAAATAAGAATTAAAACCTTTTTTACTTTTATCTCTTTTTCACAGGTAAATCAACAAATCAAACACGTTTTTCTGATTTAATTTTCCTTTTTACTTTTTGACAAATGAAAAAAATGAATACTTGTTTAGATTTCATTTTTCTGTTTCGTTTTTGCTTTTGTCAAACGGATAAACGAATAAATGAAGACTGCCCTGTGCGATGATTTTTTTTTTTTTTAATGTGCCATGTCACTAGGTACGGTACTACGAAGCGTACGTACGATCCCGAGTGTCTTGTAAAATCACTTAAATCCACGATTATGCCTTCAATAATATGTTAAAATCAAAACACAAAAAAGATTATGACGGGGGACACAAGCCGTGGGCCGGGGGACAGCCAGCCCGAGGCTCGGGCGACGGAAAAAAAAAAACGCAGAGGGCAGTCTTCATTTATTCGTTTATCCGTTTGCTAAAAGCAAAAACGGAAAAACAGAAAAACGAAATCTGAAAAAACGTTCAATTTTCTAATTTGTAAAATCAAAAACAGTTATTAAAATGAATCTAGGAAACTTGTTTGGTTTCGATATACACTCAAAAAGTGAGGGAAAATGAAATTTAAGATAAAAGTTAAGCAAAAAAATAATTTGTGTATTCATTTTTTGTTTTTGTTTTTATTTACTTTTTGAGAAAAATAATTTATCAGTGACTGTTTTTCTGTTTAAAAAGAGACAAATTGAAACAGATTTTACTCTATATTCTGTTTTTCAACGTTTTGTTTCGAAAACGAAAAAACGAATTGTCTGTATGTACCTTGATTCCTCAAGCCCTCTTGATGATTTGCCATAATACCAGTAAAGTAGGCTATAAAAAGTACATTGAATACACCTGTAGTGATATAAATGTCTCTTTAGATGTGTTTGACGCACAGTGAGGAGCATGCTATTTTAGAAGAATGTTTGTGTTGATGTTTTGAATATGTGACGGTGTGCATGTGTGTGCAGTATGTGTTCCTGGATATGTGTTGGTGTGTGTTTCCATTTAGTATCGTCTTTTTAACGTTTTGTTAGTGTGATTTACCAGATGACGTATAGCCCTCTGATGTACAGTTGAAGGTTTGTGGATGTGATGAGACTGTATTGAACTGTATATGACAAAGACTAGACCGTAGTATTACTTTGCTGTTGGATAATCAGTACAGCATGGGAAGCTTTTGGTGAGTGAATGTAATGATGTCCATCTATAAAGTGATGTGTCTTTTGTCAACAACAGTAAGCACAGCTGTGTAAAGAATGGAGATTCCGAGTCACAAGAACCAAAAACTGTGGTAAGATTACCGGTACATTATACATCATGGATTGTTCAATCAGACTAAATTGTGGGAAAATAACAAATACAATGATAAACTGTGATGAGGAACTCTCATAAACTATGAGATATTGTGCTTTCTTTAATGAAATACTTGTCTATATGTTATCTATTGTGATAAGTGTTGTAGTAGTATTCACAATATTCAGTGCTGTGTGTCAGAATTCTACACTCATTATACATACCTTTGCTGCCTCTACAACTGTAGCATTCCTGGCAAAAAGGGACAAACATACATGATGCATGTAGCTAGGGAAGTTCTGGAAATCTGATGTTCCGTGGTATCCAGCCCTCGTGACTATAATCTCAAGGCAGAATATACCATGATTTCTGTATACCATCTATCTTCTATAGTATATTGGCTAACACGGCAGGAAATGGCATTCTATTTTTTATGATGGTTAGCGCCAGCTGTCCAAAGTTTGCTAAGTAATCTGTCGATTGCATTGTAGCAGCACAATGAGTCACACTTTCATTTTCTCGAACTACTTAGAATTGTTTTTGTCCACTCGCTGACCATATCCGCTAGTGGCACTCTACGAAGTAATACAGCCACATTTTTACGACTGCTCTGGCCCACTGTATCGCGAGCACTCATATATCATCTGTCACATTTCTCGCGAACAACGTAACTTCACCTCCGGTCACTCCTACGGTCACCATGACAACGCGAGATGGACATCCTTTCCAACCGATCTCATTCTTTCTTCGCTCCACGTCTCAAAGAAGTTTCGCACGCATGTTACAACTCTCCATTTACAAAATTCAACTTTTCACACTGACACACTTCTTGACCAGCTTTCGACGTGAAAGCACGGAAACGTCAAGTTGTCAACTCGCCAAACTTCATCAAACATTGGACTCAGCAAACTTCTCTCTCTCTCTCTCTCTCTCTCTCTCTCTCTCAATCTATCTATATCCTTTTCCATCTCCAAATTCGCCATCTCGTGGAGCATACAACATTGCGCTACTTCGCCTTATTTACTGGAATTATACTTTGTGTCGCGTTATATTCGTATACATGTGCTCAATGGGAAAGTGCAATAACTGAACTTTCAATTGGAGGACCATTTCCTGCAACGTCATCGACTCCAGGCGCAGCTCAGCAACGCGGGAGATATTGTGTGTCATAGAATCAACGAATGGTGAGTAGAAGGATACATTCTCTACGCTCTATTAACATCCTACTACGAAATCCCTTCAGCATATTTGTGGCAAGATGAGCCAGGAGAGCACACTGACATATCTGCCTCATGATATCTGTGCGAAGTGAGATTTCAGCACACATTCATTCAAATGAATGAAATCAAGCAGAAAGAGATACAACACAGAATCTCTCCCATAAAAGTTTCTTACACGACTAAATAGAAATGATTACCTGCGATTACCAGGGAAAGGTATTAAATCATCCAGATATATCCTGCTTCAAGTCCGAATTATCTAACACCCAGAGATCCTTCATACTGGGCTACATGTGTTAGATAATTTAAGACTACTTACAGTGCATCATGTCATTACTACAAATTACAGTACATTTAAGATGTGTGTTGGTGCCCCCCCCCCCCCCCCCCCCACACACACACTGAAAAAACGTTCCACGGCCCCTGAGATGTGCACGCTTCACAGCTGCCATTTTGCTACATTAAATATTCATTTGTGACATTTTTGATAATAGTACAAGCAAATTAATCTTATCCTCTCAGCTGGATTGTTGTGTAACTTTGGCCTTGTCAATTAGTGATGAAGATATAGGCGCAAGTCATCGATTAGTTCATGAACTTTTTCATAACAGTATTTTTTTGTTTTCAGTGATCTTTTTAGTACTTCCATTTCCTTTGAAAATATAACAGTTTCAAAAAAAAATACATATCATATACATATAACATATGTCATAGATGTTCATGCATGTAAGAAACACAATCCATAAAAACAAGAATAATAATTTAATTCATTTTAAGGCAGAAATCAAGCAGGAGAAAAACAAATAAGATTGATTATTCGGTCAATTTCTTTTAAACTAAAAAAAAGCACATGTTGGCCAAGCACTAGAAAGAAAAACAGAAAATGGAATTTCTATTATATTAAAAGAACAACAGCAACAAAAAAACCACCCTCGTTCCCACCTTCCCATCATACCCAGCCCCTCAACCACCCAAACCTTACCTCCCCCCCCCCAAAAAAAGGAACCGTCCCTTGCATCTCCAACCCCCTCCCCGCCCTCTACACCACATCCACATCCTTACCCAAAACAGACACACACACTCTCACCCACACACACACATTATCACCTACACACGCTCACCCATCCACTCAACACAAAACACACTTATTTCTGCCCACATTCAGAACGTAAATGATTATGCTAATAGGAGCTTGAACATAAAACTAGATATGTCGCTATGGCGACTGATGCCTCCGCCATAATGCATGATTCTCCCAATAGGTGTATGGTACAATGTCTTCACAATGTGTTATGACAGTTTCACAAAACTGACAAACTATTGAAATGACAGGTTTGTCAGAAATATCTTGAATGTTTACTTTCCATGAACTAGGTTTTCTATGATTGTCTAAGAGTGCAGGTACCTGTATTTGGGGAATTGAGAATTTTTACTTGACTAATTCTGACCGACCCTTTTATAAGTTTATGCATTGAGTAATTTTCAAGGTATGAAGAAAGAGTGTAATTACAGTATAAATATATATATATATATATATATATATATATATATTGCATTTAAACCTGGCCTTTGACCCTTAACCTTTAACCTTTGACCTTCTGGCTGGAGATTTCACAGCTAGAGAATCTCCATTAGAGAATACATGTATATATCAAGTTTTAGTTTTAAAAATAAGAATGTAAGCATTGCATATAATAGTATATAAAGGAAGTAATACAATTTTGAGGAGTTGACCTTGACCTTTGACCCCCTTACTATTGACCCATTACCCCAACATTCCCTATAAAATCCCTGCCAGTCAGTACATGCATATGTACCAAGTTCCATGAAGATACATTGAACCATTTGCGAGAAAAGTAAAATAGTGACATATTCACCTAACCTTTGACCTTTTGACCTTTGACCTTATGACATGAAACTCTCTCTGGAGAATCTTTATGCAGTAGTAGGTCCTACATGTCTACATTAAGTTTCAAGAAAATACCTTCGGGCATTGCATGGATATGGGGGAGATAGCAACGTTTTTAGCATTTGACATTGACCTTTTGACCTTTGACCTCTTGCCAGTGTCACTAAAATCTACTCAACCAATTGCCCCATCATACATCATCCTTGGACCAAGTTTGATGGTGAAAGCTGCTTCATCCAGTTTTGAGTTACACGTAATTAAACAGATAAATTTTAGGATTTGACCTTGATCTTTGACCTTTGACCTCTGTCCAACTTCACTAAAAGACTAATCAAGTGATTGCCCCATCATACATCATCCTCAGACAAAGTTTGGTGAAATTTGCTGAATCCAGTCTTGAGTTATCGCATAAACAGTACAATTTAATGATTTGACCTTGACCTCTGACCTTTGACCTTTGGCCGATTTCACCCAAATTCTAATTAAGTAATTGCCTCACCCTACTTTATACTTGGACCAAGTTTGGTAAAATTCCAGTCAATATTACTCAAGTTATCGCGTACACGAATGCAGACGGACGTACGTACGGACGGACGGACGGACATCCCGCAAAACATAATGCCTCCGGCACCACTGCGTGGCGGAGGCATAGAAACTGAGTAAAAATATGCATACATACGTACCTATATGCACACACATACATATGTACACATATACATGTCCATACATGCTCATATATTTTGTATACACAATACTTATCTCTGAACTCAAATGTATTTAGAGAAGATGCCAGTGATCAAACACACCATGGGTGTATGCAAGGGGGGGGGGGGGGGGGGGGTCGGGAGGGTCGTACACCCCCCCCCCCCCCCCCCCAAATTTTCAAAAGTGATGAAGTGGTGTTCCAGCAAATTGGCAAAAACCTCGTAAATTTCGTAACTTAGTTTTAATATGCCATAAAAGTGTATACCTTATTTCTGAGCCGCACTGCCATGCCGAAATAGTCACTTTTGTATGCACCAATTGGCCCCATTTTAAGATATAAGATTCAAAAACTCCCTACCGTGGGAGGGGGGACACCCCCCTTCCACACCCCCCCCCCACACCCCCTGCTCAGTCGCCCCGCTCCCTCGCAAAGGTAAAGGTCAAAAAATTTTGATTACGACCCCCCCCCCCCGACAAAATCCTGGATACACCCCTGCACACACTTTTTTTTTTCAGTGATCTTTTTATTAATTTCATTTCCTTTGAAGATATAACAGTTTTAAAAAGAATATATGTCTTATACATAACATTTGTCATAAATGTTCATGCATGTATGAAACATATTCCATGAAAACAAGAGTAATTATTCAATTCATTTTAAGGCAGAAATCAAGCAGGAGAAAGAAAATAGGATGAATTATCGGGTCAATTTCTTTTTAACTAAACAAAAAAAGAAGTATATATGCAATTGTAGGCAATTTAGCCAAGCACTAAAAAGAAGAACAGAAAATGGAATTTCTATTAACAGAACAACAACAAAAAAACCAACAACAACCCACCTTCCCCCCATACCCAACTTCTCAACTGCCCAAACCTTACCCACCCCCCCCCCCCACAAAAAAAGGAACCGTCCCTCTCATCTCCAAACCCCCTCCCCGCCCTCTACGCCACATCCACATCCTTACCCAAGACAGACACACACCCTCTCACCCACACACACACTATCACCTACACCTGCACACACATCCACTTACACAAAACATACTTATTTCTGCCCATCACATTCAGAACGTATAGTGATTATACTAATTATGCTTATGATAATGCTACATACACACACACATACATGTATGCATATATACATAATCTACACATACATGCCCGTAGATACATGCACATATATTTTATATACACAATACTTATCTCTGAACTCAAATGTATTTAAAAAAAAGATGTCAGTGATCAAACACACGCAAAGGGGGAGGGGTACGAGTGCATTAATAAAAACTGATCCTTTACAAATTCTTTAAACATTCCGATTTCAGCAAATGCATACCCGATTTATTTCTTCTGATGGCAATATCATTCTCTTCCTTTCGACATATAATTAATGTCTTTTTTTCATTCTGCCAATGTCGGTGTTATTGACTGTGACCTCGCTTTATATAACATATATCTAACTATAAAGATAAGAGTGTTGTACAATTTGATCCTGTGAGAAATTCCTTCTAAACCAATATGTATATCCCGCCAAACTAACTTACGTATACCTCTTCTAACTGAAAGTACTCAATTAAATCGTGCCATAAAGATTTAACTTTTTCGCAGTTCCAAAAAAAAAATCAAGTAAGTTTCAGAGCTTTTTCCACAAAAGGAACATAAATCATCAGCCACAAAACCAAATTTCAGAAGCTGTTCCTTGGTATAAATCGCCCTGTGTAGTAACTTATATTGAAATTCTCTGAGATCTCCAATTAAGGTTGAAATTCTAGGCCTTATAAAACTATCTCTCATACTTTTATCAGAGAAAACAAATTTTGGTGTCCATCTCTGATTTCTGAACAATAAGATTGTTTTAAAAGAGACATGAAATGTGAATGAATCTTATTCCTAGATTGTATCTTTTTTTAATCTGTAATTTGTCAAAAAAAAATTTAAGGGTATATCAAAGTCATGCATTCATATCTCCTTCATACCAATAATTGCATGAAATTCCATCATATTTCCCACTTTTCAAAATTTACTCACAGACTCCAAATGTAGGCTATATTTTCACTTTGTACACCTAAACTTTGAAAATCACTTATTGGTCTTATAGATTCTTTATCAAACAATTGAATTCGAGAGGATGGTGTTATGAAGTTGATCAAGTCATCATCATCTGCAACATCCTCCTTTTTAGATCCTATGCCAACCACGGTGATCAAGAAGTGTGCCCCAGTGTTACTACCATTCTTGACAACGACTGTCAACACTAGTCTTAATTCGGGATTTTTCCCCTTGTCACTGAAGGCAATTGTGACACCACTTCGCAAGAAAAATGATGTTTCTGCAGACGAATTGTCTAACTATCGTCCAATTGCAAACCTCTGTTTCATAGGGAAGTTGATTGAGAAAGCTGCAGTCCAACAAGTACAGGAATACTTATCGGCAAACAATCTACACAACCCCTTTCAGGCAGCCTACAAGTCACACAACAGTGTAGAAACTGCTCTGCTCAAAGTTCAGAATGACATTCTGGTTTCCTTGGATGAAAAAAAGGAAGTCTTGCTGGTCCTGTTAGATTTCAGTGCAGCATTTGACTTAATCGATCACAAGATCTTGCTAAACCGTTTAAAACATCTGTATGGCATCGATGGGACTGTACTGAATTGGATATCTTCGTACCTTTCCCAACGTTCACATGTTGTGAAGGTTAACGATTCTCTGTCCCAACAAATCGATGATAAGTGTGGGGTGCCTCAGGGCTCGATCATCGGACCGTTGCTGTATACATTATACAGCTCTCCAATAACAGCAATCATCAAATCTCATGGTCTGGAGACAATGTTGTACGCTGATGAATACCAAATGTATCTTACTTTCAGACCACAAAATCTACAGAGTGCCATACGCAGGATCAATGACTGTCTGGCTGATGTTCTGTCATGGACTCATAAAAACTGTTTGAAAATCAATCCACAGAAGACTGAACTAATTCACTTTTCATCGAGATTTATTCCTGCGTCTTCACCAGCATGTAGTGGATGGACTGGGTGTACATGAAACAACCAAAGCACGCAACTTGGGTGTACACATGGATCAACACCTTCAATTGAAAGAACATGTTAAATTTATGACTCAATCTGCAATGTGTGCATTAAAGAGAATAGGGAAAATACGAAATTATTTGTGCGAAAAAACTACTGAAAAGTTAATCCATGCATTTGTTTCTTCTAGAATTGATTTCTGTAATTCCCTTCTATTTGGCTTGCCCGAAAAAGACATAAGAAAACTCCAAATTGTTCAAAATTGCGCCGCCCGACTTGTAATGCGAGCAAAAGGAAGAGATCCCATAACACCCTTGTTGTCATACCTGCATTGGTTGCCTGTAGATAAGAGAATCATGTTCAAGATCCTTGCATTATGTCATAAAACATTGATAAATAAGTCCCCAACATATTTGTCTGACATGATCACGGAATATATTCCACAAAGAAATTTACGATCTTCTAGCCAGAATTTATTAATTATACCAATAACCAAAACATGTTCATATGGGGATCGGGCTTTTCAGTCAGCAGCACCTGTACTCTGGAACAAATTACCAAGTCATCTTAGGGCCATCACATGTACTCACACTTTCCTCACATATTTGTTCTGTTATTAAATGATTATGATATGTTGTATTGTGTATGTTTAATCATATTGTTTTGTTAAAATTATGTAAGTTGTAGTTTATGGTATTTTACTCAATTATGTAAAGCGCATAGAGATTCCAGGAATATTATGCGCTATATAAGCAGCTATTATTATCATTATTATTATTGCCCTTATTCTAAATAATAAACATTCCGCATATATAAATCTGCATTAGATGCCATTTTCCCTTTCAATTTAAAAAAAAAACATTATTAAATATAAATGAATTAATTTTCCCTTCTTCAAACTTTCTGCAGTTATACAGATCTTCCCATCCTGCGGCTAGCATTTCTAAATACAATGTAAAACAATTTGTTTCACAGCTGCAAAATTAAGAAATATAAGTCTACCCCCTACTGATTTGAAACTGTGGTCAAAGTATATTTTCATACTCGTATTTCGTTCTCCTTACAAAAGTCTTGTTACCCATATCACCCTCTGAGTTTTCACAAACAATTCAAAATTCATCATTCTCATCAAGCCACCGTCCTTGTGATCCTGATACATAATGGCTCGTTTGATGCGTTCCTTAATTGCCCTTCCATACAAAATCAAAACAACTTATTTGAATTTCATCAAATAGCCATTTTGCAGGGGCGGATCCAGGGAGGACCGCATCCGGCGCACGCCCCCCCCCCCTTTAATTTTGTAAACGCACCCCCTCTCTACGGAATTCCTGGATCCGCCCCTGATTTTGGGACAACAGAGGATGACGGCATATAAATTAATTTAGATAAAGCATTTAAGTTTTAAGTAGATGAATTTTCCCCATGATAGTGAAATCTCTTTGCTTCCACCATCCCAAGTCTTTTAATTTTACTTAATATTTCTTTATAACACACACACAGAGTGATCACACAGGCGGCGTACACACCATAGAGTTTCTATACAGCTCTATGATACACACACACACACACACGCACGCACACACATACACACGCCGCGACAGGGTACAAGGTTTGCAAAGGGTCTGGAAACCAGACTATGCCGTAAAGTCATAGTGAATTTCATGCGCACCACAGCCCAGAGATTGCTTACTTTACTACAGAATGTATATGTGATTATTATATATATTTGTAATTTATTAATATTGTTTGTTTGTTTTGTTTGGCTCTGTATCGGACCAATTGAGGTTCCTGTGCTGGTCTGAAGCATCGGACTCTACTGCCTGCATATCGGAGGGGCCTACTGAGAAGTCTGCTCGAGACAATGAGCCGGATTGGCCAGAAGATATGATCAGGGAGGTGCTACCTCCCTGATATGATATTTTAAGCAGGCAAATAGACGTACCGACTGCTGACCAAGGATACTCATTACAATATTCTTTTTTGAAAAAAAAAATGATAAAAGGAAAAGAAATTTATAGATAAAGTGTTTGGCGTAAATACATGTATTCTAAAGAGAATGGAAAACGCCAGTAAACACAAAACGACAACAACAACAGCAGTGAATGATGACCCGCCCCAAATACAACAACAAAATGCCGTAGTACTGCTACATGGCCTACACGCGCGACGGACCTGTACCCTACGCAGACTAGACTGTACCGTACATATCCCATCCCCAATAACCGTCTCGACTCCGCAGTTACAGCAGCAGCAGTCTACTCTTGGAACACCTACCAACGAGAACCCACATTGCTTTCGAGTAGAGGTCCATAGCTTTCGGAATTCTACCATGTGTTCTACACAAGAAATAGTCTAGAATTCGACGTGACGCTATCTTAATAGGCCTACTCCCATCACAGCGCGGTAAGCCCCTACTCGACTGGAGATGCTGGAGATGCTGTGACTCAGAGCCCCGGGAACTCGGCGGTCTATCCCTCGATTCGAGATAGCCGTACGCACCTGTACTGCGTACCACCATGACAACTTTTGATACAAATGTTAAAGGTAGCTAGCTGTGAATCTAAACCTTGCTGGGCATGCCCCTTTACCATGTCCATATATGGCCTTGTAGTTGTAACGTCTACTTTTTCTTCTTCAAGATAAATTTACTCCTCAACGAGGAAACAGTAACGTCTACATCCAGTGTAACTACACGCAGCCGCTGTCGCGAAGCGACGCGGCTGCACCTCCATTCCCTCGCAGACGTTGTCATTTTTCAGTGTGGTTGTGCGACTCCTTCATAAATATCTTTATTAATCGTGGAAAACTAAAATACAAGGAATTATCGTAATCTATGATAATCATTCAATAATCGGTACGCGATTTTTTTGTTTAATTACGTCAAAAACTCACCGAAATCTGTGGCTGAAATCAGGTCTGTAAACGTCCTTATTGCTTCACTCCTCATCTGCGTGTTATTTGAATGGCATTCACTCTCGTATACTACAACGTATGGAGGTGTATCCTATTACCGAACGATTTTTGTTTTATTGCTCCAAACGGGCAACATTATGCAATAATTCCGCCAAAAATGTCTTTACAGATAATTGAAATGCTGATGACATTAGCTGTAACGAAATTACTTGAAAAATAAGCCAACTTCTAGAAAAAATCCGTATTTCAAATAACCCTTCCACAAAAGTTGTCTCTTTTTACCGACGCAAATCGTATTGTATTACCGAACGTGCGCCCTCTGTATGGGGAAATTTGTACATTGTATTTTCGGTCAATGTTTATTAACGCAGGACAACGAACATCGAAATTTTAGCAATTATTACGTAAATTTGAGGTAAATTACGTTTTGTTTTGTTTTTTGCTGCAGTTTAGCAATTTTCGGCACTGACTTCCCCTGTGAGATAACAGCGCGTAGTGCAATAAATGCGTATTCGAGTTGTTGTACGCGCTCCATTGAAAAAGTACGTGTTCGGTAATAGGATACCGTTCGGTAATAGGATACCTGACTATACAACGTAGGTAGTCGGAGAGCTAGAGGGCGCCTCTCCGACTACCTACGTTGTACAGTAGCCTGACTAGTAACCGCTCACCCCTTAGCGCACGAGTGTAGTTGATGATGACCGCGAATATCTGCCCTACATTCTCGAATACGCACTGCACGCACTGCAGTACGCGTGTGCGCAATGCTAAGAATTCGATGCTCAAACAAATTGCAATATTCAAAGTATTCACGACTATTTTATGATGTTTAAATGCAATTAGCCACATCTGGAGATTCCCGATGGCCGGAAAGGTATCGTCTACTGAAGTTAGTGGAATTAGTGAGTAGGCCGTGATTTTTTAGTTAAAATCCCGCAAAGTTGAGATAAAGTCGTACGAATATGCGCTAGTCGTCGACCTGACAACTGTCGGCAAATAACTGAACGATAGTAGTGTACGTATTTACGTGGAATTGCGTACGCGAACAAAAAAAGTTCGAAACTCGTACAGAGATGGCTCTTGACTAGTTACCGCTCACCCCCCCCCCTTACTATAATTACGTGTGTACAGTATGTGGCGCGTGCGCTTTCAGACCACTGATTTATTACCTCCCCTCCTCCTCCCTGCTAACTATCCTCTTGGATTTCCGACGAAGTGGGAGGCCCCCGAAAATTCAGATTTTGAATTATAATCAAAGCAATTGACATTTAATGCATTCCTCTATTGTGACATTGTTATGAATAAATATATGTATACATATAACTATATATATTAGTAAATACATGTTATATACGGTTACAACTCGATCGTTATTCATAATAAGGTTCGTTAGTCCCAAAATGAAATAAGGTTTCAAATAAAAATGTTCCCGTCTCTCGAACATTATATCGAGTTTCCCGAAGTACACGTTCCAGGAAGTCAAAAAAGGAAATTGCAGCTACTGAAGCAATATGAGGAGATGACTTCATAACTCACATGAAATCCAAACAGAAGAGAGAGTTGAAGAAAAGAAAGGAAGAGAAAGAGAGAGAAACAAAGAAAAAAAGAAGAAGGCACAAAGACATTGAGAAAGAAGAGGGAAGATCTAAAGAAGAAGATAGAAGAGATGAAGTTGGGTACAGGAAAAAGAAAGATCACAGAGATGGGATTGTGATGAGGATAGAAGAAATGAACCATATATTAGAAGAAATAAAACAGAAGGAAGAAATGAACTTTGAAGAATCTGAGTGCAAAAAAAAGAGAGAGAAGTGAGCTTGAAAGAAGAAATGTAAAACTAGAGAGAAGAAAACAAAGAAGATGACTCTACGAAGAAGAATAGCGTAGAAGAAAAGAAAAAAAAAGAAGAGGAACAAAAAGGAAGGAATTGAATCAGATGATGTCAGATATGTATGTCAGCATGCAGGAAAGAAGAAGCCGTGAAGATCAATGGGTTTCTTGTGATTTTTGCGACACATGGTTGCACTTGGAATGCAGTGAACTTACAATAAGGTTGAAGAAGACATCAAAATACATGTATCGGTGTCCTTTCTGCTGAACTGAAAGGGGAGCATGATCGCAGTCTCTCTCTCTTCCCTTCCTTTTGGATAACCTTGCGTACCATATGCGTTCATATTGTATTTAAATGGAATTTTCAAAATGATATTTTGAATAACTATATTCAAAATAGTGTTGAGGTGTGTGTAGATTATATTGACTTTTTCTTTTCTCAGAAGAAATATGTGCGTCGACATTATAAAACAAATAATACGTATGAGCGAGCTGCTGACAGGTATTTACAGGACTCAAAAGTGATATTGCTGTTATGACTATATCCCATATAATATTTTTGCTGTATATATATATATATATAGTTATACCACTGAAGTTTGTTTTTATGCATCTTTATTTCAGACATATTTAACGAAAATTACTAATATGACCGAAATTTTAAGCACAAACATACTCTTGCATTCGTAAGATTTATTATCATAAGTATTACATGTTTGAAGGTATACAATGTTTGAAAAGATCGCCAGCCTTGCTGTAGATTTGCCTGTTTATGAAATGTTTGCAGATACTTTTTTTTATGATAACATTTTTCGAAGTGCTCATAACTGGTATGTTTTTATTCTTTTTCAGCATTCCCTATATGACCAGAATGTCTGGGGGACTTTCCATTCAATATATATATAGAATTAAAAGCTTGTGTGGTGAACTGTATAAATATGTATACTTCTATAGTCCTTTTTCATATACTTATAATTAATTCCATGGAAATTGGGATGCAATGATCAACAAGAGATTATATCAATGTGTGATCACAAAGGTATGAGGCAACCCCCCCCCCACCTCCTCCTCCTCCTCCTCCCGCTGAGCGAGATTGTCGGCGCTAACGAAACAATAATTTTTGCATGCATGAAAAGTCAGTTTCCTTTTCTTAATTACGCATCCCCCCCCCCCCCCCCCCCGCCTCCATAGGGAAAAAAAAAAGCCTGGTTACGGGCGTGGTTTGACTCCATGACATCCAGGCAATCACACTTTGGTATTTAGAGGTTAATTTAAACATTACGTTTTATCTATGGTGGCCGATTTGAGTGTATCCTGGCGTTATCAACGGTGTTAAGATAATTATGTTTACACCATGTTGGTGTAAGAATTTTAACACCCTGATTTTGCCAGTTTATAAGTTATGTGACCTTGAAACGGGTGGTATCTAAGTCCACACTTTGGTATAAATGTTAAATTTATTGTTTTCAAGCTATATGTTTCTGTATTTCGTAGGATGATGTATACCGATAAGCCTTTTGTTTTATGGAAAGTTTTGAGCCTAATACCAATTTATGCCAGTTCTGAAATCTATACTGTAGGCCGACAGACATTGACAGAGCACGCCGTCTAGGCTTTTAATGGATGGGTGATAATATAATGATGTTATAACGAAAGCTTTGTTGAAAAAGTTGTGAGACATTGACATTACATATAATTGAATGGATTTCTTTTGGAAAGTTCCTTGTTTGCCACGTTTGTACAACTTGAAATGATCCTGGAAAAAAAAATGGAAGAAACAGAAAGCAAGAAAAGAAAAAGAAAAAAGAAAAGGAATATTAGAATAAAACAGCGGAGGGCACTGGTATAATGCACGTAAATTTATTTGCATTGGATCTATTCTGCGTTTTATTTAGATGTTTTAATAATTGATCGCTATACATCAAAGACCTCACGAATCATTCATTTCAGTACATTATGAATAATGGCTATTTCATAATTTGTATACAGGGGAATCCTATTCTAATGAGATCGGATACAACGAGAATCCGTTTATAACGAGATAAATCGTCCGGTCCCAAACAAATTTACATGTTAGCCTACATGGAGATTTGGAGTTCCGGCTATTGCGAGATAATTTTCGGGCCTAAAAACGGAGAAAAGCAAAGAGAATTTGTGCGGATTTTTATACAACGACAACTTATTCTCTTTTAAGCCGAACTTAACAATGGGCAAAATCACGCTTTATTTCAAAACCAGAAAAGGTTAATTTTCCGTAATTATTTGAACTATCGTTTCGTGCAAACAGACTAACATAATTATGCCAGTGCCAAACAGAAGCAATCAAGGTGATAACGGCGCTACAAGTTCATAAAGTCTCTTTCCGAGGGCCGTGATGGAACAGCATCGGAATATGTAGAAGCTATAGCCTTCGCTATTTATGCCGAAATGTCATCACAAACTCTATACAATTCGAATTAACGTTATCTAATGGCTTAAACAAGAAAAAAATATGGTGTATGAGTATAATGTTTACGTATGAACTATCCTAAATGTTTCCAAAGATATACGTAACGGGAATATCTGTGAGCGGCGAACAAAGCGAATTGTATGTTTTGGGAGCTTTGAACATGTTCAAAAATCCTTTGCGATAGAAAGAACTGCTTGTTAAAATTAAAACTGTTCTTGAGTTTGATCGCAACCTTACCGAGCCCTGACGAAAGTTAGAATCTGCCATTATTCGCTGCATGCTTTCGCAAACATTGGCCGCTCAGTTATATTACCCATTTACGTAACTTTGATAAGATGAATTGAATTAAATGTCAAAATTAAAATACGATGGGATCGTATGATAAAATTTTAATTAAGTCAACTATATATAGCCTATCGAAATACAAGTACTAATATTTCACTCGATTTTGCAATCCACAGTTAGCCGGTATCTGCACGTGGTTTTCGTTTTCTTATAAAACGGCATTGACCCATCAAAGTCATCGGGTAAAACATTCACGCAAAGCACGCATTCAACCTCATGCATCACAACCGAGAAGCTGTTTCCCTGGAAGAAATAAAAGATGAGAGTGTAAATTGTGGTGTAAACTTTCACCATAGTACACGTGGGATATCAGTAATTTGTCACAGAATGAAGGATACATTCGGATTTTACTCACAGCTTTCATCCACGCGAGTTGCGCTAAACGCAGCGTTGATAGCGCGATACTATTTACCTGTAGTTGCATAAATTTTGCTTCATCTCTCTCTCTCTCTCTTCTCAGATGTGCAGCTTGATCAGCATGGGGCTAACAAAAGGAAGGCCCCATATACGATATGATTATATGATTTGTCAAATCTGAAATATTTGATAACATGTGTCTAGAACAAAAATAGTAATCATCGCGAGAATGCTCTCTCATTTTCCTGTCGCATTTCTTGTTTTTCTGTTCATCAATATGACGTCGTCATAATAAAATGCAGATAGCCCAATTTTAATAGAGCATTTATATATAAAGTATAAATTCCACAAGCGTTAGGATACAACGAGAATCCGGATTATTATGACGAGCAAAATCACCCGGAACCGACGATCTCGTTATAACGGGATTCCCATCTATAAAATTCTATTTTCGCAACTATAAATAAGCAGACCCGTCTTCACATAATGATAATAACGACACATGTCCAATGCAGCATACTTACACAATAAAGAAAGTGAACAACAACAAACCGAACATTAATGTGATATTAGATTGTTCGAATTCGGACATGGAAATTGAATACAATTATATAGAATATCCACCACACCGTATGCTGCCAAAAATTTATGTTTATCTCAGCCTCGGCACACGTGTTGGCAGACTTGCCCTTTGCTAGTTAGCATCATTCAGAAAGGGACTCAGCATCATTCAGAGCCTTGTAATGTGCGGCGCGCGCGCCATGTATTATAGTGAGCGGCTACTAGTCAGGGCCGGGGTGAGCGGCTACTAGTACAGGATGTAACGACGAAGGTATCGCGCGTTTATTCCGTTATAGGACTTCGTGAGCAGGTGATCGTAATACACATAAGAAAGCGTATCCGGGCACTTACCCCCTGGGCAACTACCCTCCGGATAACTACCACCCGGATAATTACCCCCCAGGTCTATTCCCCCTTAGGGCAACTACCCCCCGGACAACTACCCTCCTAGGGCAATCACCCTCCAGGGACATTACCCCCTAGGACAACTACCACCCGGTCATCTACCCTCCTAGGGCAACTACCCCCAAGGGCAATTACCCCTAGGACATCTACCCCCGGATAACTACCCCCTGGGTAACTACCCCCTGGATGACTACCCCCCGGATAACTACCCCCCAGATAACTACCACCCGGATAACTACCCCCTGGATAACTACCCCCCGGATAACTACCCCCTGGATAACTACCCCCCGGAGAACTACCCCCTGGGTAACTACCCCCCGGAGAACTACCCCCTGGGTAACTACCCCCCGGAGATCTACCCCCCGGATAACTACCCCCCGGATAACTACCCCCCCCCCCCCCGGATAACTACCCCCCGGATAACTACCCCAGGATAACTACCACCCGGATTACTACCCCCCCCCCCTTTAACCATACCCCGAACCCCCCCCCCCGCCCCCTCCTGATACTTACCTACTGGACAACCCTCCCTCCCCGCCCCCCGAAAGTTACCACCCGTCGTATATTTTCCATAAGTTCATAACACCATATCAGAAGATGCACCTTTCTCTTACACTGTCATCACTCTTTTGGCTTGTCATTTATTTTCTACCGTTATAACACATGATAGACGATAAACATAAGAAAAGGAGAGTTGATTTCACTGCAATTCATATTCCCTTAACATTAGCGAGGGACTCTTCGATATAAAGCCATAATTTTTGATAGGATCCGGGCACGGTTTTATGAAAGTTATCAGTCCTGACAAGCTGTCAGTTCCACACAATTACCAATCGTTGTAGGTCGATCAAAGCAGGTCCATGGTAACAAGTCAGTGACTCGAGCTTATCAATCAAGCAGAACCCATGGTTTTATTGAAATTATTAGAGACTAACAAGATATCATAACTGGCAACTTTTATCAAAAGGTGCCCTAATCTGTCCTGAGAGTAAGATTACAGCTTGTTTTACATACAAGTAGAATTGTGCTAGTTTTCAAATTAAATGTTCTCGACACTTTAAGAGGAAATCCAGTTTAAATATAAG